>NC_091747.1:24287658-24360158 GCF_043380555.1 Nothobranchius furzeri | reverse complement strand
ACACACACACACACACGCGCGCGCGCGCGCGCGGTGATGTCACACAGACGAGATGTAAACGTAGCTCAGGGTTTTTGCAGGTTTTATGTGTGTATCATCTAAAAGTGTTCTAGAAGACGTTGAGACTAAAACGGAAAGCTGCAGATTATTTGGATCAGATTAAATCTAACGGTCAGAAAGCGTCGCAGCTGAGTGAGTCGGGCCGTCGCTCGGCGCCACTCCAGAATCTACTCGGACTGTTTCCTCTCAGATCAGAATCGTCACTTAAGCACTTACTTCATAAGCACACACAAAACATGGAGTTATTTCTGAGTGTGTGTGTGTGTGTGTAATCTCTTCCTGTTTTCATTTGGGGGCGCGCTGCACGCTCTGTTATCTGTTCTTAATGTTTTTCTTCCAGGCCTACTGTTATTATTTATGTGCGGGACTTCTACTTTAATGTAAATAATCTGCTCTCCTGTCTTCAGTAGGAGTTAACGGAGGGAGGCGGGGGATTCCACGCGGCTTCCAGCCAGGAAGGGTTAGGGTTTAGTTTCCCAGATGTTTAAATCAAAATGTTAAGAAGAAAAGATTCATGAAGGCCGACTGTATTTATTCTGTTATTATTACTGTAACTGAAGGTTCTGGTGAATCAGTTCAAGATTTTTACTCAGAGGAACGCTAGAACTTCCTGGAATCCTTCACAATAAGAGTCTTAAACATAATTACTGCGGAGTTTAAGATAGTTTACTTATTATAATTATTGTTTTGTGGTGAAACTCCAGCTTTAGACCTTCAGAGCAGCTGGATCCGGCTCTAGGAAGAGCCAAGTGTTCTGATGTATGAAGTCTCCTTACCACAAGGCATTATGGGTATTGTAGGTCTCTGCTGGTTCATTTTTGATTCTTTCCTTTAAAAAAAAACGTTTTTTTGCTGTTTATCCTGAAGTAGCACATTGACTTTCTCATGCCCCCCCCCCCCCCAGTGGCCCCAGCTCACCGTCACATGATCCAGGATATAAAACAGAACTGGTGTCAGATGTGATGAAAGGATTACCTGGAAGACTGGACTGTTTCTCCTTTAGGATGGAAAAAGGAAGTGAAGCGAATGTGGGAACAGACGAGACGTGAGGATTAAATCGGAGCGGGAGACGTGATGTGGGAAAAATGTAAAGGAAAAGTTTTGGGAATATTCCTTTGAGGCTTGGTGTTTAATGGAGACGGGGACGTGGAGAAGGAGACAACTAAAGTTGTAGATGTGAGAACAGACGGAGTAAACGTCACCCTGCTGAAGGTCCTGTTGCTCGTGGCCTTCAGAACTGTGTGTGTGTGTGTGTGTGTGTGTGTGTGTGTGTGTGTGTGTGTGTGTGTGTGTGTGTGTGTGTGTGTGTGTGTGTGTGTGTGTGTGTGTGTGTGTGTGTGTGTGTGTGTGTGTGTGTGTGTGTGTGTGTGTGTGTGTGTGAGTGTGAGAGACAATAAGCTTTGTGCGGGGAGACTGGCGTCTCCAGTCACGCTCATCTCGGTGCTGTCATCCTTGAAAACTGGAACACCACACTGGAAAAGATTTTTCTCTTCAGGGATTTGAGCGAGTCTGTCGACCCGCTCGGCTGCTGTGGGCAGAAAACCAGCTTGAATCTTCACTTTTACCTCTTCACACGGTGTCTTTCAGCGGGCTCCTGTAGAGTTAAACTATGAAATCTGAGGACCAGGGTTTGTGTGTGTGCGTGCGCGCTGATGTCACCCAACATTCCTGTTTGAGTCGAAGCAGACATGAAACACCTTGCTTTTGCTTTATGTGTTTTTATTCATGATGAGCGTTCTAAATGCATCTGAAATGCTTCAGAGATAATTGTTGTTGTGCTCTACGGCGGGCTAATATGTAGGCAGCTGGAAAAGCTCATTAAAGGTTGTAGAAAAGACTTCTTGTGTTTGTCTCCGGTCGGACGTCCACAGGATGGCTAGGGTTTTCACATGCAGATGAGCCTGAAGGCGTAAACGTGAAGGAATGAATCAGAAGTTACATTCAGCAGAGAGCGTAGCAGCCAGATGCCTGCAGAACCATCAGAGCTCTCGCCTCACCCTTAATACTAATATTAGCTCTGCTGCAGCTGAAAGCCGTCTGACCCACAGCGTGCGCACATCTGTAGAAAGGTAAGCCTGGTTCCACTCATGATTAAAGGAAAAGTTGATGAATTACAATCAACTAAAAGAAGGTTCAGGGGCTTTTGAACCAACAGAATCCAGTTTCATTTACACGAACAGTTCATGTTAAAGATGATTTCAGGAATGATTTATCTCACTTGTGCTGATTTAAGCTCTTCTTTAGAAGCAGGAACCCTGACGACGGACCACCGTGGTCCAGTAGGACTCGGAACCGGTAATAAATAACCTAAAGCACTCAGGAGGTCGTTCTGACCCAAACTCAGAACTCCAGGATGACCCTGAAGTGGTTCTCGATGGAGGCGGGCTCGTCTTCAAAGTGCAGCTTGTTACTGGGACACGACCCAAACTCCTCCAGAGTCTTGATGAAGTGCTGGTGCTCCTGGCCCACCCAGGCCCGCATCGGGTCACACACCTCGTACGGAGTCACGTGGGCGTGAACCGACACACCGCTGGCACCAAGCTCCTTCAGGGCCTCCTTGTCTGTCACCCAGGTCTCGCTGCCCCCCGGGTGTCCCCCGTCCAGCCAGAACATGTCTGAGATTCGTTTGACGAAGGTGGACATCTGCGGGTCGGAGCGAGCCCCGCGGAGCTCGTACACCAGCTGGTTCAGAACCACACAACCTTTGCTGAAGCCCACCAGGATTAGGGAGAACCCAGGGTCGGCTCCTCCTGCTGGCTGAAGAGGGTTGGGTAGTTTGGCGCAGTCCATACCGTGACTGAGCAGGGCCCTGTGGGCAGAATCGGGTCAGAATCAGTTAAATCTGTCATTTGGGGTTATGTACAACAAATCTGGATCCTTCCCAGCAGCCAGACGCTGTGATCTGTTGGGAATGGTCCTGGATCAGTTTTCCAGACCTTCTGAAGATCTTCCACAGTTTTTCTGTGAACTTTAGTGTCACCTCTGACCTTTGACCAAGTCAGGCACAAAAACTGGAGGGCTGAGCCGGAGCTGCACTAATGGACCAGTTCTGTTCGGACCTTCGGGCTAGTCACCAGGACACGGTTTGTTTTAGAGTAAGTTAAGGATTTCTCACGTTTAAAGAAGAAAACTAACCTGAGTTGGCAAAAAGCTCCGCAGTCAGCCGAGTAGGGCCCGTGCTCCGGCGCACCGAACATGCTGCTCTCCACAAAGTTCTGGTAGCAGCTGAACTTGTGTAGATAGATGCGGGAGGCCCTCACAACCCAGATGAACCTGTGGGGGAAACGTCGGCCCAGAACGAGGGCCACCTGCTCCAGACTCCAGGAAGCCCACTGGGCTGCGTCTGGCTGTAGGAGCATCTCCTCCTGGAAGTTCTGCACACAGGAATAACCTCAGGGTGTGTGAGGAAATGGAAGTGAACGGGAAAACAAAATGTTTTTTTTTTCATACGCGAGACCTTCTAGCACACAGCTTCTAACATACGTGTGAAACAATAGTGATGGAACTTGTGACTCGAGTTGTTTACCACAGAACTGTTCTCTACAAAGACTTGGTCCTCATCATTTATTTTGAAGAGCCGATCAAAGGATTTGATTCATTCCTGAACGTCCCATCACTAGAACACAGTCCATGTCCTTGTGTTTGCTATGCTTCATTACTGCAGTACTACAGGTCCCAGAATGCAATGCAGCAGCAGCCTCCTGCTGGTGGGGCTCTGAAACCAACTGGTTTGATGCTGATGAGGAAAAGCAGCACGAGCAGAAATCTGGAGCTGCAGCTGAGGACCACAAACGGGCCGCGGGCCACACTTTGGACACTCCTGCTTTACACGGCGCAATAAAACCATGGACAACTGTTAGCATGACGGGTGGCGTTGAGTCTGAAATAAAATCCCTTAAGGCCAAACATCTAGATGTGTTCATGTGCTGGTTCTGGTGAGGGTGCAACGATCCGTTATGTTTGACCCATTTCATTGGTCTCATTCACAGCCCTGTCACACTGAACACAATGACCCGATTCATTTTATTTACATGCAAACGTCAGAGCCATCGCATCCCCATCAGACAAAGGTCTCCTGGGAAACACCAGGACACTGTGGGAATGTCGGGACTCGCCTGCAGAATCGTCTAATGAGCTGAATAAATGGGTGAGGCGTTTGTTAATCTGTGAATAAAGGAAAGCGGGGCCATTTTTGGACTATTGGAAGCAAAGAGATCAAAGAAATATGTGTGGATTCATTAAATTTACCATTTAGATTTCAAGGAAAACATTTAATTCAACAAAGATTAATCAGAAGAATCTAATGTGCCAGTGGGAATCTGTACAAAATGATGTCTTTATTTAACCCAATCAACAAAAAACAGATCTCTGATGTCAGAGTTCAGGTGTTGTTGCATCATAGCATCAGTTACAACATCATCAGTTATTCTCTGCATTATTAATGGTGCCGAAGCACAAGTTCTGATTATTATCACCAATTCTGATATGTTGTGATTGTTTTTCCTTCCTGCATATAAGAAACAATGTGGAAATAATGCATAAACACATAAAATAACTCCATAAGACTTTTACTATAGACAATGGGGTTTTGGTGAGACAGGTGAGCATGCCCCGCCCCCTCTGGAGCTCAGGTAGACCTCTCAGTTGAAGCAGAATTTAAAAGGGCCACAGGAAGCTAGACTTCATATGACCAAACTGGTCTTTGGTGGATTTTACACAATCCCAGTTTGTGTTATGATCACAGAAAATCTGACCGTTAATGATGTCATTTTTACTTTTGAACTAGCTTAAAACGATTTTCCCAGAAAGTTGTGTTTCTTCCCCCCACGTGTATAAAGATGAGGTCTTAGAACGTTGGTGTCGGACTCCTCCACCTGCTGCTACTCTGCTCTAGTGTCCCCTCCGAGTCAACAGCCAGGCTCTAATGGACTTCTGGAATATTTTCGCTCTAAACTAAAGAACATTTTTGACAGTTTAGTATTTTTTCACACAGCATCTGTGTGTCTGATGCTTATTTTTTAGTCTACTTCTCATGTTTGCTGTCACTGAGTTATGTGGTTACTATGGTGACATTAATGAGTCACTAGCTGCAGCTTTAACATTTTGGTTGGCCTTGGTTCTCATGCAATTTAAACATCAAACACAAATCCCAGTGTTGGTTATCACAAAGATGATGGAATTCATACGTTGGTACCTTTCGAAATTGCTCTAGAACTTTTTACTTTAAGGGCTCCAGGGACTTCCGGAAAACTCAGCCACACACCTGTCCGTCACCCTCACCTGGATGTCTCCATGGAAGAACACAACATGCTTGTTATCGCTCTTCTTCGCCTCCGAGCAGCTTTCTCCGTCGGTGTCGGGCCGCAGCAGCAGCAGGTCGTTCTCTCGGTTCAGAACGCAGCCCGGAACCGCGAGCAACCTCTGCAGCTTTCGCTGGTTCCCCGAGACCTGGAGCTCGCATGGACCCGTCGCCGCTTCGGAGCTCATCGCTTTGGCCGCAGTTATCAACGTGAAGCCCACCACCTTAAGTGCTCTGGCGGATAACATGGACTCAGAGTTGCCTACGCAGCCACGACATGATGCAGTAAACTAGCTTCTATGCTAAAGCTGCTGTAGCTAGCCTCATGACAACGTCTCATTGTGTCCAAATAACACACAATATTTATAACTGCGCGCCTTTCCCGGGCATTATTCTCACCACACTGTGGCTTATTATTGATTAAAAAAAAGATAGTTTGTTAATATTCATGACCGCCAGGAGGCGCTATTTAAAAGAACATTAAAATTTCCTCCAAAATGTGAGGCTAACAGAGAGTACTCTTCCTAGTACTTCCGCTTTTATTTAGAAAGAAGAAAGAAAACGGTCTTTTATAAAGCGCCTCTTAAGAATAAAACCACGAGGCGCTTCACAAAAAAATAAAAATTAAAGTATAAAAAAGATTTAATTATTAAAAATATGTTTAAAATGTGAAAAAAATTCAAATTGTGACTTAAAAACCACGTGAAGAAAGGGAGAGAAACTGAATAGGAAAGGGAAATCAGTGGATCCCGAGAAAGAAAGAAAACGTATATATATACGTATATATATATATATATATATACTTCCACATTTCCTGATTTCTTTTTTCCTCTCTTATATGGAAACCCACCTCTGCTATTAGAAAGAAAGTAATACGATTTTTATGACGATATAAAACTCCAAGTGATGCCAGTTTTGAAATGCTGCTGACCAAGGCGGAACAACTCAAAGAAAATAAACTATAGGAGTGAACTATCTTGCCCTGACCCTTCCATTCTTTGGCTGCACATCCACGTGCGTGAAGCGTCGACTCAAGCTGGTGTAAGTAAAGTCATGGGTTTGGACTTCAAACCGATGCCTAAACCGAGTTTGTGCCAGCCCAGAAAAATTCCTGCTTCCTCCCAGTTGGACCTGTAACTATGAATTGGAGCACTGGAAGGTAAACGAGACAGCAGAATCTTGTTGAACGAATCAGCACATCTGTAATGTTTTTTTGGATAAGTTATAAACTTAAACCTTGAGAGTGACTGTTTCATAGCTCTTCTCAACAAATATGCAAATTTTATCGATTTTAGTGCACCAACCCGAGGGAGTCCTGTAATAATTAAATCAATAAGGGACCATAATGTGATGAATTTACAAGTTTAAAAGTTTATTTAAATATATAATTTGAGGTTTCTGACCGTTTTAAATTGGAAATATTCCCACAAAATCAAACTATCTGCCCCAGTGCTCTCACCGCTGTACAGCAATACCTCCTCCAGCCACCAGATGTCACTGTAACAGTTCCCTGATGCCTTCAGGCCCACCCGGAAATATCCTTTCCCTCACGTTTAGTTTTTAGGCTAGAAACCAAAACCAGTCTTACTATACTCATTATATAATATTATATTATATTATATTATATTATATTATATTATATTTCTATTGTTGCACAGCACATTTTGTGGAAGGCACTTAATAAACAGGCAGTTCATCATTTATCTTGTTTATTGTCAATCAGCTGCAGCTTTTATTAGCTTTTGCTGCAGAATCACAAGATATTAATAAAAGTTTCATAAATACATTTTTGAATGTCCATCAGCAGCTCATTCAAGATGGCCACAGATAATGAGCATAAGTCACACACCCACCTACGTTAGTGGGTCCCCTTCTGCCAAGAAACTGAATGGGAGTCTATGAGAGGATTAAAGTTATTTTTGATCTCGTTTGACATGTGCCATGGATTTTGCATATGATGTCCATTGAATTTTGAAGACACATTTTGGTCCAAGAATTTGCTTGCTGTTGACAGGTGGCGAAAGTTATTTTAGGTTTTGTGTGAAAAGACGTAGAGCACTCCACCTGATCATCTCACCAAATTGACACAGAGAAGAGAAGTAAGATGGCTGTGAGTTTAGCGAGTTTCACATCCTTCTTCCAGGACGACAGAAGGAACGTTAAACTGTTAAAATGAACAAAGCTTACCTAAACGTGGAGAGAAACCACTATAAATCTGGTCATGAGGTAAGTAGCAGCTACGCTGAGGAAAAGAGTTTCTGCTATGACGTCATATATGACATGTCTGATTTGTAGTCGTTTTACTTACCAACTTTTAAAAGCTAATAATTCTCGGCTTACGTGATGGGCATAGTCAAAACTCACGTCATTACTTTTCATTTAAAGTGAAGTACAACGTGTGTGATCCAGGGTGTAAGGCTAAGTGGATTAGAAAATGGCTGTTATAGCCCTGTTCAGAGACCCATGAGTCGAAGGAAAGGGGAGGGGCCTATTGACCTCATAAAACACAAAAATAGCACTAACTCATCAGTTTTACACATTGAATTTTATCAGGTAGCAATGTTGATGAGGTCACACAAATGGAGAGGAGCAAGGTTGGATGGCGTTGAACGTGAATAGAAGTTTAAAGTGGTTCTGAACGTGACCAGAAGCCAGCGGAGTTGTTCATGGGTTGTGATGAAAACTTAAAACTCCTGAAAATCCTTACTTTACTTCTTCTCTTTAGGTTTTTCCATTCAGGAGTTGCCACAGTCCTGCCCCAAGTGGAGGAGTTTAAGTATCTCGGGGTCTTGTTCACAAGTGAGGGAAAGCTGGAGCGTGAGATCGATAGGTGGATTGGTGCTGCATCTGCAGTGATGCGGGCGTTGTACCGGTCTGTCATGGTGAAGAGAGAGCTGAGTCAGAAGGCGAAGCTCTCGATTTACCGGTCGATCTACGTTCCTACCCTCACCTATGGTCACGAGCTTTGGGTAGTGACTGAAAGAACGAGATCATGGATACAAGCGGCCGACATGAGTTTTCTCTGCAGAGTGGCTGGGCTCTCCCTTAGAGATAGGGTGAGAAGCTCGGTCATCTGGGAGGGGCTCGGAGTAGACCCGCTGCTCCTCCACATCGAGCTGAGCCAGTTGAGGTGGCTCGGGCATCTGGTCAGGATGCCTCCTGAACGCCTCTTTGGTGAGGTTTTCCGGGCACGTCCAACCAGGAGGAGACCTAAAGGTAGACCCAGGACACGCTGGAGGGACTATGTCTCTCACCTGGCCAGAGAACACCTTGGGATTCCCCCGGAGGAGCTGGCCCAAGTAGCTGGGGAGAGGGAAGTCTGGGCCTCTCGCCTTAGGCTACTGCCCCCGCGGCCCGACTCCTGATAAGCGGATGAAAATGAATGGAGTCTCCACAGAGAATCCTGTCTTTGTTTAGTCCCACTGACATTTTAAAGTGTGTACGTTTAATAAATGTGTTAAGTAAGGTGCTTTGAAACCTTGAAAACTCACCTTGAAAGTACTTGAGAACCCTGCTATGATGATATATTTTATTTTTAGTCTTTAAATCTCTGGTTCCTTATCCAGATCTAAAGGTTGTGTCATGGCTGCAGCTTTATGTGGAATGTGAATGATGTGATTGTTTCTTGTACAGAAACATGGCGTCCGCAGTGGCCAGGCATCTGGTGGCTTGTCCTTTCAACATTTCTGAAGCTCGTAGGAGACACCTGGTAGAGACGGTAGCCACAGCAGCTTTATCCACCTCTGAAGGTGAGATCACCTGTCTTCTCCTGCAGGTTCCTCTAAGCCTTCCTGGTAGAAGCCCTGAGTGATCTCAGCGTTCCCAGACTCTGACACCGATTCCCTCCGAGCTACAAACCAACAGCACTTATGTCCTCCACGATGGCCTCACATGTGATGAATATCAGTTATCAGTCATGCAGGTCTAAAGGTGTTATTTGTTCTCCAGGTGGTAAATGGGAGGAAACTACAGTGCTGAACATCTTTAATGACTTTGAGTACAATCGCTCTGTCATCACTATCGTGGCCACCATTGACTCCATCAGTGAGTGACTCATCTCTCTGTCTCTTGTCTCGTGTCTCCTCTCAAGGGACTTGGACTCGGCTGCTTGTCTCCAGTCTTCTGGCCAAAGAAAACTATCTTTGAATCTAGTTTCTAGTTGATTTACAAATAGAGAAGAGCGTTTACGTAAGGAGACATCTTGAGTTCTTATCTGTTGACCTCACTGATGCCTAAATGGTGCCGGTTTTGACGTGTTCCAGGAGAAGCGGTTCTGTCTGCGAGCCAGAAGGCTTGTGAGCTGATCGACATGCACACACACACAGGGGTCCACCCGTGTATGGGAGCCGTCGACCTCATACCCATCTATCCCCTGGGGGAGGAAGTGGGAATGGAGGACTGTGCTCGGGAGGCTCGGGGTGAGATGTTTGGTTTATAAGTGGACGCCATTATTAATGTTTCTTTTGTTTGTCAACAGAAAAGTGGGTCTTATTAGATTTACTCTATAAAAGGAGTGTTGCATACTCCTGTTGAGTAGTTCACTTTGTTTAGTTTGTGACACAATAGAAATATGATGCTGTTTGAATAAATGATCCATCTTAGCTCCTGCTTCTGCAGCATCTGAGTGTTTATTAGGGCTGCACAATAAAAGGAAAACCTATAATATTCCATAACAGTGATTAATACTGCAATGATGATATTACTTGCGATAAATAAAAACTTAACTCGGGAACAAAAATATTCAAAAAAAGAAAAAAAAAATCATTAAAATGAGAAAAAAAAAGATGCGAGGAAAGGGAAAAAGAAAATGAACAAGAAAAGGCGATCAGTGGATGACGGTAAAAGCAGAATCAGCAAAAAGAGCTGAACAAAGCTAACTCAGGTGTTCGCTAACCATCAACATTAAGTGCTGTCCGCCTCGGGGGCGGGCCTCTAACCTATGAGAACCCACCCAGTTAGTCAAATGGGTGAAGAGCTCTATTTGATTTGTTAAAAAAGCATCATGCTTCCGTTTGACTGACAGAATGCATCATGGGTAGCAAACATTTGAGCTGACCATTCATTGCAATATTTATCTGTTCTTTGCGATATGCATATTGTGCATGCTGATATCGCGATAACGATATATTTACGATATATTGTGCAGCCCTAGTGTTTATGAATGATTTCTGTAGTTCAGCTCCCACTAAACCAACCTGAGGAACCACACGGGTTCTCCTCATCTCTGAGCAGCTCTTCTTCTCATCATCAGGCTGTTAGCGGGTAAAGAAATGCTGTCTCTATATTATCTCTATACTAGCTGGCTTAATTCATCCAAGGATGCGTAATGGGATCATTCTCTGTAAGCCATAGACTGCCACCACATCTTTGTACAGTCGTTCTTTTGTAGATTTCATCATGATATTTATTAAACCAGAACTAAACAGGAAGGTGAGTCCATCCCCTCTGATTCTGATCAGCTCATCATCGTCATCATTATTATCATCATCATCGTCTGTAGAACCAGAAGTTCAGTTTGCTGCTCTGGAGCATACAGGCGTGTTAACACATAGGCTTATTAGTCTGGGAAGGGTCAGAGGTCATTTGGAGTCTCTATCATTCTACAGAGAGAATTATTTACAAGTGGAAAACAGGGCTGGTGGCTGAAGATGTTCTCAGGATCGAACAGGTTCACCCAGAGGTCAAAGGTCAATGCTCAGACACACCCACACACAGCTCTATCTCAGACTCAACAGGTCTCAGTTAGCAGGTTAAAGGTCATGACAACTCAGCTCAGATGTCTCATAAATTCTTGTTTTCACTTCAGAAATAATAAAGCAGATGTTTGAGCTTTGATCACTTCTGGACATTTATGAGCAACATTTATATTTTTTACCTCCATGTTTGAAAGATGAATCTTGTCTTTTTTAGAATCGTAGCCGAAGACGTGATCCTATGTGTTGATTAGTCTCACACTAACAGCTGACTGAGACCGCATGGCTAAGTGATGGTGTGTGTGTGTGTGTGTGTGTGTGTGTTGCCTGCAGTATAAAGAGTATTAATTAGCTTAGTGTGATCACAGGATTATAATTGGAACTCTGTGAGTATACGTTCCTGTGATAATCCACACTTTCATCTGGCTGATTTATCCTCCAGTGACTTTGGTCTAACCATTATTTTTTCTAAAGTTGCACGTGATGATTTTGTTCTGGTTGCTTGTCAACTTTACCATTTCTGTCTCTGGCTCAGCTGTGGCTCAAGGACTCACAGAGAGGGTCCGGGGCTCCAGCGCCTTCCTGTTCGGCTGGGCAGACTCCCCCTCACAGCGAGGGCTGGCTCAGAGGAGGAAGGAGATGGGTTGGTTCAAAAAAACACCTGACCTGCTGGCGATCAGACCTGACTTTGGGCCACAGCCTCAGAAACGATACGGCCTTACAGGTGAGGTGTCACAGATGGGTATCGATGGAAGGGTCTCTGTTGGCTGAGATCTGGGTTTGGATGGGAGCTGAAGGAGTGAACCGAATGTGCGGAGCTGCAGAAACACGTCTGAAACTTAAAAAATAACAACGAAAACAAATTCACAAAGTTCAGGTTAGCAAAGAGGCGCTGTAATCAGAAACTTTAGGGTGGGGCAGGTAAATGGGTGAGGGCAAGTGCTAATTAGTGAGGCTAAGGGGTGGAGCCTAAAGCTAAAGGGCAGCAGCAGCATTTCAGCTTCATACGGGTGCTGGGTTCAAATAAAATCAGAATATCATACAAAGTTGATTTATTTCAGTAATTCCATTCAAAAAGTCCAACTTGTATATTGGACCGGTCATTACACACAGACTGAAATATCTCAGGGGTTTATTTCTTTAATGTTGATGATAAGTGACGACTAATGAAAATCCCAAATTCAGTCTCTCAGAAAGTTGGAATATTAATTACGACCAAAACAGAAGATGAATTTTAGAAATTTTGGCCAACTTAATAGTACGAACATGAAAGTGCGAGCATGTACAGCCCTCAGTATTTAGCTGCGGCTCCTTTGGCCTGGATTACTGCAGCAATGCGGCGTGGCGTGGAAACCATCAGACTGGCCCTGCTCAGGTGTTAGGAGAGCCCGTGTTGCTCTGATAGTGGCCTCCAGCTCTTCTGAACTGTTGGATCTGGTGTATTGCATCTTCTTCTCAATACCCCATAGATTTACTTTACCATGGTCCCTAAACCAGGTACTGGTAGCTGTGGCACTGTGTGCAGGTGCCAAGTCCTGCTGGAAAATGAAATCTGCTTCTCCATAAAGTTGCTCTGCAGCAGGAAGCATGACGTGCTCAAAAACGTCCTGGTAGACGGCTGTGTTGACCTTGGACCTCAGAGAATGCACTGGACCGCCGCCAGCTGAGGACATGGCAACCCAAACCATCACAACTTTTTTTTCCTTCAAGTTTATTTTCATTTATTCACAAATAAAAACAAAACGCGAAACAGGTTTGCAAAAAAAAAAAGAAAAGAAAAAGGAACAGGAAGAAGCAGAACGTATGTTGTCTGTTCCCTTTCACCAACATAAATACAAATGACAACAAAGTTATTATAGTTAAAAAAATTGTCTAAAAAAAACTTTACACTGGACCTCAAGCAACGTTGATTCTGGGCCTCTCCTCTCTTGCTCCAGACTCTGGGACAGCAGTCGGAAGGGATCAGTGAGAGTGAGAATTCTGCTGTTGTGTCCTTGGGCAAGGCACTTAACCCACCTTACTTGCTGGTGGTGGTTGGAGGGGCCGGTGGTACCAGTGGTCAGCAGCCTCGCCTCTGTCAGTGCACCCCCCGTGTGTGAATGGGTGAATGATTCACTGCAGTGTAAAGTGCTTTGGAGTCCTCTGACTCTGAAAGGTGCTGCACCAGCGCGGGTCGTTTATCCTTCCTCTAACACGATCAGCTGTTTTATCGTGTGTTAAACCACCAGCAGGTTTAATTATTCATCTTTTTGGATCCAGATTCTTACTTCAGTGGAAACATTTTGGGCTCTTTCTGGTTTGGTTTGCAGGTGTCGGAGCCAGCCCATACGTCATGAACTGTAACGTCACCATCGACACCCAGGACATCAGGATCGGCCGCAGCGTCGCCATGGCCATCAGGGAGTCCACCCCCGGGGGCATTCCTGGACTCCAGGTGCTGGCTCTGCCACACGAGGGCGCTGTTGAAATTGCTTGTAATGTAGAAAGTGTGACAGACCCCCCGCCTGGTCACCTGACAGACCAACCGTGGCCTTCTTTCAGTGTCGATGGTCAGCCGTACTTCCACGCTTCTGCGTCCCTCATCACCACCAGGGTGGCGGAGCTGGCAGGGAGGTGGGGGGTTGGCCTGAAGGGGACTGCCTTGGTAGGGTTTAGCCCCCATGAGTGCAGGGGTGTGGCAGAGTTTGCGTTGTCTCGAGGGATTGGTGAGTTCTGGAAAGAGCAGCACAGAATTCGAATGTGAAACAAAACAAACATCACGGTTTGTGCTGAAAGAAGAAGTCGTTTAACCGAATCTTCAACTTTTTATCAAATATTTTTAAATCTTTGAGAGTTTTTTCAGTCTCAGCTACATTCTGTGATTTTGTCAAATCCAGATCTGCGACTTTTAAAAACTATTTCTAAAAATCAATGCCGATTCATTCTGCTGCTCCGCCGTCAAACCATAAAGTTTCAGGAAAGGTGAAAAACATTTCCGTTTTCTTTGGATGCAGAAAGTTTGGAACATTAATGAAATAAAATCTTGACAAACTTACAGAGAACCTGGGAATATTTTATCATTTTAATGTGAATGGTACAAAGTCAAACTGCAAACATTATTTGAATCAGACATAAAACCTGGACCTCTGTCTTTATCATATTAAAGTTTTTTCTGGAACAAATGTAAAAGTTTATATTTCTTCTTTAATAACGGAACAGCGGACCGACGCCTGCCTCTGAGAGGATTTTCATGCTGTTAATACAACAGGTCTCACTTCCTGTTTTGGAGTAAATCAGAATTTTGCCTCAAGCTCACCTGGGAGGGAGAAACGACTATTTTTATCTCAGCTTCTGGGCCAAACATCAGAGCCATCATGAGGCTGCAGTCAGATGGTTTTAAATAGCTGATTATTATATTTATATTACAGTAATAAAAATAAACAAAATGACAGAATATCTGTGTGATGAACTGGGTTCAGCTGAGGAGACCTTTTAAAGGTCTGATCTGTCCTCCCCATGTTAACACGTGCCTGTATGTGTCACGGTCTGCGTCTGCCTCTTCCTTCATGTGTCTCCTGGTGTTCTCCATCCTCTCTAGATTCCCTTCTGTGTCTCATAGCACCCTCATGTGTCCTTTGTCTGCATCTCAGTTATGTGTCTTATGTTTGTAGCCCTTTAAAGTCTATTCCTCCCAGGTCCTGTGTCATTCATTCATCCCCAGCCCTCCAGGTCTTCCTTCATGTTCTGTAGCTCCAGCCTCTTTGTCCCCAGCTCGGTGTGTGTGTGCCATTCCCCTGCTCAGTGTATGTGTGTGTTTGTGTGTGTCAGTATGTGTATTTGTGTGTGTGTGAGTCCTTCCCTCAGTCTTACCCCGGCTTTCCACGGGAGCCGTCAGCAGCACGTTACTGCAGCAGCACGTTACTGCAGCAGCACGTCATAGCTGCTGATAGGAACCGCTGTGGTCAACCGAACCTTTTCCACCGGAGCCGTCAGCAGAGCGAGTCGGCCGCGTCTCAGGAGCAGCATGTCGCGGCCTTTACGCGCCGGTTCTATTTTCTACGCGCGACGCCTCTGAAACGGGTCAAGTTCAACATTTTTGGGGAAGGAAAGACAGGAAATTGGACGCGGAAATGGAGAAGCTCCGGAGATTTTCAGAATAAAGAACGTACTGCCTTCCGGTTGCTTTACTTTTAAAAAGGTTACTAACTGTGCGTCCCCGTGAGAAGTTATCACCTAGCTAGCGGTCTCCTTTGTTTTTCAGGTCCGTATTGGCGATTATAAAACGGACAGAACATAAAACACAAACCATGTTGTAGTTTTCTCCTGCTTGGTGTTGTGTTTACTGACGAAGTCACTCGTGTGACTTCGTGCTCGGTCGGTGACAGCTGCTCCCCTGCTGCTTCGCGTCTCGTGGGAAGGGCCAAGCAGCAGCTTACGCGAGCAAGACGCGCTGCTGCAGTAACGTGCTGCTGACGGCTCCCGTGGAAACCCGGGGTCAGGTTTAGTTTTAGGTTTAAGTTTATCTGCCCTTCACTGGTTCTGTTTCCCCATTTAGGTCATTTGTGTCACCTGCCTTCCCTCCAGCCCTCACTCCACACACGTGCTTCCTGTTTCCTTAATTGTTCTCCCTGTGTATTTAAGCCCTGTCTTGTCTCTGTTTGGTGTCGGTCCATTCTTTGTAATTCTGTCAGTCTCATCTCGCTTTGGATTATTAGAGTTTTTGGATTTCCAGATCGTTACCTGGATTTTGGCCTCCCACCTTTGGATTTACTTTTGTTTTTGTTTCACCTTAAAATAAAGGAAGTTTATTTATTCAACTTCTGCTTCGTGTCATCCTGTATTACTGCATTTTGGGTCCTACCATCTTTGAATCGTGACAGTATGCTCCAAAATGAAGTTTTTTTTTAATTTTTTTACCATTTCTAGTTTTGATTTTTGATGATTTTACACTAATTAGTTTATTTCCCTTTTAAAACCAACTGAAGACTACGTGAGCCTTTATGATGCCACCATGTTATCATTGTTTCAACCCAATTTTTTTTTCAGACCCACCAACCTTTTAATCTCCCACGTTCTGGGTGTTAATCTGCTAATCCTTAATAGAGGTGGTGTAAAAAAATCTTTTTTTTTTTTTTTTGCATCAGCGGCTGAATTTAATTCTGCATCAGAAGTGGAGGTGTGTGTGTGTGTGTGTGTGTGTGTGTGTGTGTGTGTGTGTGTGTGTGTGTGTGTGTGTGTGTGCATGTCTATATCGCTGCGTGACCATTCAGCTCTCTGTGAGCCATCCAGTTGAGACTCTTGAGTCACATAAGCAGCGCAGCCATTTAGCTTCACTTTCTGGATCCATGCACACACACACACACACACACGTCCTGCATGTAGACACACGTGCACTTCCTCCTCCGTAGTTGGATCTCATACACTCAGCCCACTGGGCTTGGGAGCATCAATCTAGGTCATAGCTTTAGCCCAGGGGTATTCTCTTCCCCACAAACATGCTTTATTTACTTTAATTTGCACATGAAGTCACGTGTTTAGCATAAAATCATGGATTTTTTCCCCATTCTGTGCTCGTGTGCAGGGATTATTTGGACATTTGTCAACTAGTTAAGTTGGGTAATAAAAATAAAATAGAAATTCTCATTAATTCATTATGTGACTCAGCTCTTATGAAAGCTCGTTAACTTGAATGCTCTCGTTGCAGATGACTGTCATTAGGAGACACTTGAGCCTGTTTTGGGATGGATACGTGTTCTGCTGGAGCGTCTTCATCCAGCTGCTCAATCATGAATGTTTGTGTTTGTAGCAGCTTATTTCTGTCCTTCAGTTTTCTATAAATATTCCAAAGCTCTCCTCTCTCTCTTCTTTCTCTCTTGCTGCTCCCTCTCCTCTCCCTCCCCCTTTTAGTGTTTGTCTATTTTTCCGTACACACACTCCCACATCTTCCTTTTTCCTCTGCTGCTGTAGAGAAATGTAATTTTTGTGGGATGAAGCAGCAGAATAAACAGGCCTGCTCTGCTTATTATGTTAGCCATTTCTGCAAGGCTGCACATTCAGAGGAAATTCTTGAAATTCAGATCACATTCAGAAATCTTCCCTTTCGTTTTTTAGCATTTCTCCCAGTCACAATCACTGCAGCAAACAAGCAGATTTTATCATTAAATGAACTGCCAGATAAACGGCACAGAGCTCCGTGTGCCCAGCGCCGTCCTCCCTGACCTATCAGCGTGCCACCTATGAAGTCAGCGGTGCCCAACCCCCACCCTGAACACATGTTCAACATCCTGTGGGCAAAAGCCGAGCGCGGCACCGACACAGCTGAGAATCGGAGAGGAAGCAGTGACGTAGAAGCATGGCCGAGCATCAGAAGGACAGAAATAGAGCGATAAGGCAGTGAATTAGGCAGGGGGGAGGAGTGGAGGCAGCGTCTTGCTGAGGAGCCAGTGCTTCATGCAGACGAGGATTCCTGCAGCATCTGATCAGGTTCAGATGTGAGAACCTCGTGGATGTAAGTTTGGTTGGAATACAGCACATCTGGACCAGACGAAGGATGCGGCTGAGGCTGGATGTTGGGATCTGAGCAGGCCTGTGCCCCCCCCCCAGGATGGCTCCAGCTGCAATGACCCACATCGTGGAGTCGTGGCTCTTCTCTGTTCACTGCTCCTCGGCTTCTTTCTAAAAGTGATGCAGACGAGGAATGCCGGGTTGAAGCTCTGCAGAGACGTCTCAGCCTGCTGACTGCTGGCATCTGTTTCCGTGGAAACCCACAAGGTAAGGATGCTGGAATATCACCCTGGTGTGGTTTGTGTCAGGAAATATTTGGGATGTTTTCTCCTGGTGCAGCGCTGTGATGCTGAACTGGATGCCATATTGTATATAAGCCTGATGCAGCATTTCCACATGTATAATGTATGAACCGAAACATCAGGCCTGTCAACAAGTAACCAGCCAAACCCAAAGTACTGCTAAAGTAGGTTAAGATGGCACAGAAGGAGAAAAGCTGGATCATTAATTCATGCTCCTTTGGTTTATGGCAGTCTGGGTTTAGTACACGAAAGCGGTTTGATCTTTTTACTGGGAAGGAAAATAAAATAAAGTGATGACGCTAAATGAAAAGATTTTCCTCCGTCGGGTCAGAGTGGTTCAGATCAGGTCGCCAGGGTGAGCCAGTTCAGAAAACTATCAATGAGTCCCAAAGCATTTCATCAAGAGGTTAGAGGTCAACGAGTTAACAGGGAGTAATTATGTCCTCTGTCAGTGGTCTGATCAGGCTGAATAACAGCACGTGTTTCATTTCATAAATAACCATTCGAGCTCACCATAACCCTTCATTTCATTTATGTTTTGGCTCAAACATTAATTAAATGAGATTATATTCTCATTTCAACAAGAGCAAACGCTAAACCTGGTCCAGTTACTAACCAGTTAGAGTAGTTGTAGAGAACGTTTAAACGTGGTTAAAGTAGAGTAATAAACTACTGATCGTCAACTGCTGGTCCGGGGGCCGTATCTGGCCAGTTAGCTCATTCTGTTTGGTCAACCAGGTCAGAAATTAATAATGGATGAATGAAACAAGTTTTCCTGACAGGAAGTAAGAAGCTCTGGGCCTGAGGACGGGGTCGATGTGTTTGTCCTTCCTGCTGATTTTGGTTTTCTGTCTTCACCGCTGATCTTTTTTCTGTTGTGATGAATGCACCCATCAGCTGTGGGGACTAAACTACTACTACTTATTTATTATTTTTATATATATTGTATCATATTTATTTATGGTGCCGCTGAAATTAGCATCCCTTCATCATCAGAGACCTGACCTGGAATTATTTGCAATAATTCACAGGAAATCAAAAGTTTCAAAGTAAGATGTCTCAGTTTGTGACTTTTTTCTCCATCTTATCTCAAAGTTGTCTCATAGTTCTCCAACTTTTAGCTTATTTCAAAAAACACTGCAGCTGCTTTGCCTCTTAATGCTTTTGCTCAGCCGGAGTTCCACACGTAATCATGACATCACCATCTGTTGCTCCAAGGCATGATCATCATTCAAAGGTCCAACATTGTGGTAATATAATAATAAAGCTTGGTGGTACAAATAGCACTAAATTCTTGCCTCGCCATGCCGGAGCATTGAAAGGACACACCGTGGCGGCAGTGCTACCCTGATTCAAACAGTCTGTTGTGTTTCTGTGACGAGGCTTTGAGATTCGTGTACGGAAACTGAGAACGTTGTTAGAAGGAACCCAGGTTACAAAACCTTCTGGTTCTTAAAAGATAAATGTTAGTATCAGTTATATTAAAATGGTGTAAAACACCTTTTTGATGTCTTCATTTTTATAAAATTTGTAAAAAAAAAATTGTTTCACTCGTAGGTCGCCATTGTTGTCAGTGTCACAATGCACTCTGGGTAGGGACGTCTTATGGTTGTACCTCGGTTGCACCGGCTGGCTTTCTGTAGCGACTGTTCAGCAACTTAAACATGTCATCTCCATGGTAACCGAGAGGGAGAGTGCTCACATTTGTGTCAGCAGAAGTTAACGGTAAGCTATCGTGCGATCAAACTTATTCAATCATGAATGATTTAGGAGAATATTAGCATCCAGGGCTGTCGTGTGCTTCATAGATGATCAGGACATTCAGTGAAACCACTTTAATCATTGTTGCAGATATTATTTATATGGAGAACACTGTGTTGCTACACTTGCTGCTTGTTTTACTGACGGGAGAGGTGAATGTTCAGCTTCATCCATGACGAGTGGCGTGTCCGATGATTCGCTGAACGTGACAGAAGCGGCAGCTGCAGGAGCGGGTTGTCGGCTCAGGAGAGCGTCCAGCGTCTCTCGTCTCTCCGAGTGCGTTTAGGCTCCTTGTGTGAGAAAATGGTTGGTAAAGAATTTAGTTTCCACCTTCTCTTATACCCAGCTGCTTCGGTGAGCTCTTTAAGTAGTCGTGGTCGACTATAAGCCTCAAACGCATCAGGAGAAAAATGTTGGGAACACAGATGCGGATCTTTGGGAAGTTGTGTCCGGTGTCCACAGACATCTTCCCACTGCTTTCTCCACTTATTGCCAGTGGGAAAGCTTGCAAACTCACATCACTCCCCTTGTTGCCCCCTGACTGGAAATTACATCCAAAATCAGCTCAGTGCGGCATTTTACTTAATTATTATACGGTGAGCGCGTAAACAATCACTAGCATCAATAGCTATTCTTCCAAGTGCAACCAATATACGTCATCACCCCCAGAGTGCATTGCGTGCGGAAAACATGACGTCCTACTAGGGCTGGGCGATATGACGATTTTAGACCGTTTTACGGTCTACACATTTGACGGTCTGTCATGTTTGAGAGACCTTTTTATCACGATTCACAGCTCTGCTGTTGAAATTCTGCCTCTGAATGAAAAGGGAACTTACCTCCGGCAAATGACACACCTTTATTTGACCCTTAACCAATCAGAGTGAGTCATAGTAATATATTAGTGCCCCGCTTGTTTTCACCTGTGTGTGAACAAACATGGCTTCGGCCGCGGCTGAGCGACAACGAGGTTTTGTTCCGAAGAGGAACGCCTCATCCATTATATGGAACTGGTTCGGTTTTTCACCAGATGACAAAGAGCAGCGAAACGTCATTTGCAAAGTTTGCAAGGAGAGAGTCAAGGCAAGTGATGGCAACACCACAAACTTGTTTAATCACTTGAAAAGAAAGCATCCCAAACAATACAATGAGAGCCAGCTGGCAGCTAAAGCTAAAAAGCCTGCGGCTGCAGCGGCTAGTGCTTCTTCCAGGCAGCAAACGCTAACAAACACTCACAAAACTCACTCCTTACGACAGAGACAGCAGACGATGGAACAGCGTGACAGTGTCATGATGTGAAGGGTGGAGATGGCGGACCAAGTGTGGTGGAGGGTTCAGGAGGCAGAAGAGCAGGCACGGATGAAAAATAGAAATTGTTTAATTGTAGAATGGGAGAGACAGGACAAAACACACATGAACAAACAACAATCCGACGAAGACAGGAGCAAGGAGGGAGGTATAAATACAGGGAAATCAGGAACACATGGGCAGAGTAACGAGGGACAGGTGAGAACAATAAGGTTAATCAAGGCAGGAGGGACACAGTCAGGGAGGCCGGGGCGGATCATGACAGTACCCCCCCCCCCTGCTACCACAAGCGATCTCTGGTCCAGCCGCACATCAGAGCCGTATTTGAGCTTAACTATCCACTACATGAGCAACTGGGAGCTACATAGTATTTTGAACAAGTTAATGTTTGCACAATACGTTTGCAATTGACATGTTTGCACTTTAAATATGTTTACCATTTTAATTTATGTTAAGTTACTTGAAAAACGAGAAAAACTGATTTTTGTAATTGTTTCTCTCAGGGCTTTTATCATCTCTTGTGTGAGTTTAAAATATAAGTGTGTTAGCACTGTGCTTATTATCCCTAATATAAATAAATGTTTATTTATTCAATGTTTCTCTTCTTTAATATGCAATAGAAGTTATGCTATTCATGGATAAAAAATCGTGATAAAATCGAAATCGTGATAAAATATTGGAAAAATCGTGATATTCTATTTTTGCCATATCGCCCAGCCCTACGTCCTACGTATGTAAAAAACTGTACTATTATAAATTTATAAATAAACAGCAATATTTTGTGTATTTCTAACAACATAGTATGGCTCAACAGAACACTTGTGGCTTATTAGGGCATGCACGTCCTCCAGAGCTCCTTTTAAGACATTTTAGAAACACTTTTGCAAACATCATTCTGGTTTAGCAGTCTCTGAACATTTGTGGGCTAAACGTGGTCCAATGCTACCTGGAGATATTCTGGATCATTGTTTCTGTTTTCATTGGACAAACAAAACTTTATTTAAAAAATGTGATTTTTTTTAATCTTTTGGATGATGTCATGAATACAAAACGGAAACAAATAGGCAACAGCAGCAAGTAAGATTTAATATCTACCTGACTGATTTTAAGCCCTGCCTCCCCTTTGAGAATAACAGTCAAGCCATCCATCCCATCATTTTGATGTGTGCACAAACAAAGTGTTATGGGATCCTTACGTATGACTGGCTTTCAAAATAAAAGTGTGTGTATTTAAATTTTAAAACTCTTGTGGCTTCACTCTATAATTCATTGGTACTCACTCCAGGTCCTGGAGAGTCGGTGTCCAGCATGTTTTCCTTGTTTCTTTACTCCAACACTCCTAATTCAGTGGCTGAGTCACCTGTGCAGCAGGTCATCAAGCTGTTCAGAAGCCTGTTAATCACCTGCTGATGGAGATTAGGTGTGTTAAAACGAAAACACGATGGATACCGACTCTCCAGGACCAGGAGCGAGGACCGCTGCTATAACTGGACATAAAATGTAAAGTACATTTGAAATTCTGATGTAATAACTAGACCTCCCTCACTTATCAGTCAGTATCAGCCAGATTTGTGTGGATTTTCTAAATTGAAGCCAAACAAAATTGCAATCCTTTAAATATTTTTATTACAATTTAAGAAAACGCAAAAAAATTGCTTCTTCATTCAGATTCACCAGAAGTGAAGACGAGACCACCTACAAATGTCCCTCACACATGGTGACTTTTATTTTGAAAGCCACTTGTAACAAGGATAGCATGTGCGTTTGAACTCCAGAAATGATGACTTCTGACTTGACCATTATTAAAGTGGAGGCGGAGCTTAACCTCAGTCACTTAAATATTAAATCCCATCTAGTCGTGTGTGTCATTTCCCTCCTTATGTTTTTAATCCGAGCTCTCAACCTAAATACTGAAAAATTACTATTTCCATTTGGCTGTTTTTATTAATGTAAAGCCAACAAGTGGTACCTCAATTAAAGAAGAGGATTTGTTAAAGAACAAAATGAGAGCCTAGCATATAGAGTCACAAGTGGCTACCGCTAGCAGCACGCATCAAATTCAAATTGCTAACATTAGCATACAAAGTCAGAGATGGTGCGGCTCCCATCTACCTGAATCCTCTTACAAAGGCTTACGTCCCTGCACTCGTCCCCCTCTCTACTGTCCACTCCTTGTTCCCTACTCTCCATGATTGATGTCAAGTCTGTTGTTGTTGTTGTTGTTGTTAGCCTCAAGGGCAACATGCCGATTATCACTTGTTGTGCTTTGGACAAAAGCGTCTGCTAAAAACATAAACATAAACAAGTCAGTCTTGGTTTTATTGTGATTTTATTCTTTTATTGTTTTGCAATTTTTTAAAGCAAACTTTTATTATTACTTGTTTGACCTTTTTTATTTGAGTGTTTTTGTTTATATTTTTTTACTTTGCTTTTGCTTCATTTTTTATGTGATAGTGTACAGCACCTTGGGCTGCTACAAAGGTAGTGGAACAGAAATAAATGATGATGATATGTTCTGCTGCACCCTGAATGTCATCCAACAACCCCACTCTTTAACCCCCTCATCCAACACTTGATCACAGTAAATTCTTCTGAAAAGTTCTGTTGTGGGACCGACACCGCCCCAATTCAGTGCAATTAAAGAAGACCTCTACCTATATTGTATCTACAGATGCTCTGGGCAAAGAGGGCAGCCATTGTCTGTAGTTCTAACATATTTTATGCACTGAAGCAATTTAGTGCATTAGATCCTTGAAGAGATGGAGAGCATTGTGATTTCACATAAGGAGGTCAGCTGTAGCCCAGAGCTTTACAGATTCTGATAGAAAAATGTGGGTTGAAGACTGTAGAGAAGATGTTCTTACATTTAATTAGAAACCGTAAAATGTGAAATATCACAAAGTATGAAATATCACCTTAATGGATCTTTTAATAAATTTTACCAGAAAATCTGATCTTTTTATTGCAGGGATTGAGCAAAGCTTCGTATCAACTCCAAGAAAGAATAAAAAGTTATGAGATTTATTTCTAAACAAATTAAACAAGACTAACTTTAAACACTAGGTGTATGGTGTAACTAAGGTGAAGTAAGACTGAGGCCTAGTCCACACGTAGCCGGGGTTTTTTAAAAACGAATATCCGCCCCTCCAAAAACTTGCATCCACACCACCGTGTTTTAAAAACAAACTGTTCACACGTACCCTGATAAATACGTTGTTAAGGACATGCCAGACCTGTAGGCGGCAGTACTTCCCCGTTCTTAACCTCGTCCTTCGTCTGTGGTCTTCCGCAAGGAGCAGTAATTCCGCTTGCAAAAACAAACAAGCAAAAAGCGCTTGGACAATTGATGGATTGGGTAGTGACAGAGCGCAGCTCTGAGGGCTTCCATGATGCCGGCTAGTGTAAACACAGGTTGCACACGTGATGTCAGCATTTCTTTGTCACGGAAAGTGACGTTGCGGACCTTAAAACTCCGGTTTTGGCCGTCCACACGCAGACACCCAAAACGGAGAAAACGCAGATCTTCACTTTGGCCGGAGTTTTTAAAAAGATCCGTTTTCGTGTGAAAAAACTCAGTTTTCGTGTGGATGACAGGCCAAAACGTAGGAAAATATCTACGTTTTGGCAGATCCCCGGCTACGTGTGGACAGGGCCTGAGAATGGTGTGTGTGTGTGAATATGTTCAGAACCAGCAGATCCGGAGAAACGATTAGTTCTGATGGGAGTGAAGATGATGTTTCGCTCTAAGCTTTGGTTTGGAGATTCATAACACACATTGAGATGCCATTCTGTCGGTCTACGTACCCTTGGCAGAAGTCCTTGTTAGATCAGGAATGTCGAGGCCCAGCTTGACCTTCTCTGGAACCGAAGCCGGTAGAAAAGCAGCGGTTGCCGACCAGACCAGTCTTGAGATACTTCCAGGTCACAACAGTTTTATTGGCATCTAGCGGGACCCTGAAGGGATCAGTGGTTCAGCTTTTATTCTGAAGGAACCGTTACTGCAGACGGAACATGCAACAGATTTAATCCAGCTTGTCATTGGGTTCTTTCGGCTGTAAGAGGAAAGTTACGGATTGGCCACTCCGATAACTTCTCTAGAACGCTTTGAACTGAAGTTAAGATGACGTGGGCATAGTTTTATAATTTGAATGTTTTGATTTACTGTCGAGGAGGAGTGACTTCTGAGGTATTTTTGGTAATGCTTTTAAACGTGTCAGATTCTGATTTGTACAAGTTTATAAACAAGGAAGGTGATAAAACAGGAATTACTTCTGGGTCTATTAAGTTTCCAGCTGACTCTCGGTTCGGCCAAACCGGTAAACAAGCATTTTGAGACCATTCTATCTTTTGACCTCAGGTCAAAACATTGCTCTGCACGCCCGCGAGTGATTTCAGACACGGCGACTCTTTTAAGAGCCACTCCACACAGACAGACTTCTAACCTGCAAGCTCTGGTTGCATCTCATGGCTGGTGAAAGCTGAATTTAAAGGGAGCTACGACTCTTTGGGTTCTTATTGATCATTGTAGGCTATAATATTTTAACAAACCATTCCTAAAGGTGTCTGTCCTCCCCAGTTCCCGTGCAGTCTCTAGTGATGTGACCTCCAGCTCTAACTTAGAGAAACACCAGGAACACTGCAGCGCTCCAGTTTGCCATCTCAGCTGATTTTGTTCAAAAAGCAAAACTTACAGCCTGTGTTTACTTTCATTTTCAATATAGTTGCTGGCCAGAGTTCGGCAGTAACTCCCCACGAGATCGTGACTCCTCCCTCTGTTGCACCAAGCGAGGCGGAACGAATGCTGCAAAATTTGCGCGACACCGTGGTGGCATGGCTTGTTTATAAGACACACTGCTGCGGTAATCTTACGCTGATTGCCGGCATGGGGTATCTTGTAAAACAGGCTTATATGAGTTTTGTGGATTTGGAGAAGGCGTATGACTGTATCTCTCGGGGTGCCCTATGGGGGTATTCTGGGAGTTTGGGGTACCAGACCCCTTGATAAGGGCTGTTAGGTCCCTGTGTGATCAGTGCCAACACTTGGTCCACATTACAGGCAGCTAGTCGGGCTTGTTCCAAGTTGGACTCCCCCAAGATTTCTCTTTGTCATTGATTCTGTTCATGACTGTTATGGAAAGGATTTCTATGTGCAGCCAGGGTGCACAGGAGATCAGTTTTGCTGGCCTAACCCCTAATCCACACTGGAAGGGTCGGTGGTACGGAACGTCAGCGGAACGTCTCATCTTCAAAACAGAATCCATCGTAGTCTACAGGGTTGGGCCCCTTGGGCCCCCAAATTCCTCGAAACAGCCCTGGGTGTGGAACTCAGTGTTGAAGCTGTTCTAAATTGTTTCAGATATAAATCTTACATGCTTATAAATGATCGTTAAAAAGGTGTAGTGGGGATAAATCTATGTTTTCTTTTTTAAACACTTTGTTTTGTTTTCTTGTTTTTATTTGACTATTTTCCCATCTTCTCTGTCTCTTATCTACCTGCATCTCAGTCTACCATGGCAGGATTTGGAGTCTTATTTCCTGATATGTGGACACCTCTTCTCTGATTGGCTAAAAACAACATGACTCTACCACTGACCCTGTTTGCTCTCCGACGTTGATGATTTCTCTCCACAAATAACACAAGCCTGGAGTTGCTAAGCTATTTTTTAGCTTCTACTAGCCGATACATTCTCTGCTGATTCCTGGTTGCTAAACTAAGTCAAGATGGGTGAGTCCATGAATGTTAGTGACAATGTGCCGTAGATTTGTCAGGCTTTTCTAATCCTAGTTTCACCGTCTGTTTTCTGTCGGTGTAGGAGACTATTTTCATGTTCAGCCTGCATGAAACACTCAAGAGTGACACATTAGAATCATAAATAATCATTAAAAATGTTTTGAGTTTTTTTTTTATTGTTTCACACCTTTCAAATGTTCATAGAGCTCCAACAGCAGCAGCAGCTCAGGAGGTAGAGCGGGTTGGCCAACAATCGGAGAGTTGTATAGTTCGATTCCTGCTCCCAGCAGAATTCTGCTGTTGTGTCCTTGGGCAAGACACTTAACCCACCTTGTCTGCTGTTGGTGGCGCCTTTTCGGCAGCCTTGCCTGCGCCCCAGGGCAGCTGTGGCTACATCATAGCTCATCACCATCAGTGTGTGAATGGATGAATGATACACTGCAGGTCAAAGTGCTTTGTAGTCCTCTGACTCTGAAAGGTGCTTTACAAATACAGGTCATCATCATTTTCTTAAAAAATTAAAATGAAATAAAATAATTAAAATTAGAATTTAAATAATTAATTTTCCATTTTTCTCAAACAATATAACAGAGCTGAGCTCTGGGAGAAAACATTCAGGCTTATTCAATCCTGTTTTGTATCACTTATCAGCTTTGAGTAGGTTGTTTACTAACTCACTGTAAAAATGTATAGCGGAGGGGCACCTAATCGCTGATGTGCTTTTGTTAATTAAATCATCTGCAGATTTACACAATCGGCAAAGTTTACACCTGCCTTATAGTTTACACCTATACAAACACGAAGTGCAGGCTAGAAATATTTTTTCCATCACTGCTGTGGCGCCCCTCCAGCACAGCGCCCCCTAAGCGTTGTATAGTGCATACCCACTTGTGCCACTGCTCCCCCATAATTCAAGCCCTGGTCTTGAGTCGGAAAAAGGCAGAATGCCTTCTCTGCGTTAAGGATGAGGTCCTCCCTCAAGGGGAAGAGTTCAAGCATGTTGAGGTCTTGTTCAGAGCTGATCTGTTTATTAAATTTATCAACAAAACTAGACCATTCCATGAAAAACTCACAGAACTCTATGTGAATTCCCATGTGATGTGAAACTGATGGACGTGCAAACATTCTTAAATGTGGAATCTTCCTGTGAGATCTAATCCCAGCATGAACAGCTGTCACAACTCCAGATGTTCTGTTTCTTTCATTTAAAAATTTGTAAAATGATCTTTAGTGTTTTCTCCTGTTTTTATTATGCAGCTTTTATCTTGTGAGACATTAGATTGTAGGGTTTTATTAATCCAGATGTTGCAATTCGAGGGATGATGTATTAGATCTAAACCAGAACAAAACACAAGCAGCTGATTGGTGCTGCTGTTTGATTCCCCCCCCCCCCCCCCCCCCCCCCCCATGTTGAGTATAATCTCTTTATTCATTAAAGTTGAACTTAGTCTCCTTTCTGAGATAATTTATAAGAAACATTTTCTGCATGAATAATTTTCTGCAGCATCAGCTGGGTGGACAGACTGATTTTACAGTGAGTTAGAACCGTTGCAGCTTCAAGGACTCATAAAAGACGTCTCTGTGCCAAAAATATCACGGCTGAGGACTATTTATGGAATGAAAGGAAAAGGATGCATAACATTTCCATGTTTAGTCGTTCAATTAAAATCCTCTCGGATCATTTTCTGAGTTACTAAATAAATTAGTTTTTTAGTTCTAAAACATCTAAATAATGCTTCTTCACTTGTATACAAAGGTTTATCAAATATTTATGACCTTTTTAGTGTATTGAGTAAAATATGGAATAATATTAACTAGAGACCATCCTTCCATTGCATTGGGCTTTGCTTTTTATTAACTCATACAGATTAAAGGAAATTATTAAATAAAACTGAGATATGTCCTCCTAGACAACAGGATTTAGATGAACAGGTGAGAAACTCCACACATGAGAATCAAGGAGAATCAGGGTTGTATCGATGAGTTTGTGTTTATTTATTTAGTAGATGCTTTTGCTCAAAGAGTTAAGAAGAGAGGACTCGGGTTTGGAGGAGATGACTTCAGGTTGTCCCAGCAGAAACAGAAGTAGTTTTTGTGAAACTAGGAGAGAAGTCATGTATATGATGAATGAAAGGTATCCCAGTACGGCACCCTGGGGCACACCAATAATAACAGGAGATTTTTGCTGAGTTTAATCAATTTAAATTTCCGTTTGGTCCTGAGGATGACATCTCTTCCAGATTCATCTCCAGTAGATCTGTTGGATGTTTATTAAAATGTGAACCAGCCTGTTTAAACTCCCAGAGCTGCTCACTGTCGTCATCACACAAGCCGTTAATCATATCAGCAGGATGTGATTAGAAGGAGAAGAATGTGTTCATTAAATACCCAGGAGGCAACATCGATGCCAGAGGCAGAGCCGCTGCCTCCATTACACTAAATTACCCCCCACCCAAAAGGAAGAGATGTAATTATGTTATTTACACTGGAGTGTTTGTCTCTGAGTCATTTTGACAGAAGAATTACGTCTCAGAGTCCTGTGATGCAGAGAAATATCAGGTTTGATGTTTACTCAGGATTAAAAACGCTTTTTATGCGAATTCATCATGAACGGTTTTACAGTTGTGAAAGGACCTGCATCGTATTTAAACCTTTCAGAGCAAAGAGAGGCCCTTGTATGATTACAATATGAGTTGTTTTCCTGAGACACCATCAACCTGGAAATAAGACGGTTGGATTTGATGGAATCCTGCCTCCAACAGTGGGGATTCTACCTGTTTCATAACATAACCCTAGAGGTCCACGGCAAAGCTTCATGGTCCATGAAGAAAAATAAAACTACACCGAGTAGAACCCCACCCCCATTCAGCAGCGCAGTAGCTTCTCCTCCAGCTTCACTGGCTGCCAGTCAACTTCAGGGTTCATTTCAAGATCCTGGTTCTGTCTATAGGGCCTTACATGGACAAGCACCATCTTACATTGGTGATCTTCTTAGTCCCTACACCCCCAGCAGGTCCCTGAGGTCCAGTGACCAAAGCCTACTGGTTGTGCAGCACCAGGCTAAAGACCAAAGGTGACAGATCATCTGCTGCTGTGGCCCCCAGACTCTGGACCTCTCTCCCCCTGAGCCTGAGATCAGTCGACTCAGTGGTCTCCTTTAAAAAACAGCTGAAGACTCACTTGTTCAAGCTGGCTTTTGTATGACCTTCTTCACCTCTCTCTCTTTATTCTGCTCTCCCCACCTATTCCACCTTCCTCAGGATCCACTGATTTCCCTCTTTCCTGTTCACCCTCTCTCTCTTAATATTTTTTAATCACAATTTTGCTCATTTTAAATATGTTTTTAAACATTTTCTAAATAATTTTTTGTATTTTTACATTTTTTGGTTTTTGTGAAGTGCCTCGTGATTTTTATCTTGAGAGGCGCTATAGAAATGATTCTTCTTCTTCTTCTTTAACATTGGAATAGCGCCGGTTTGGGGCCTCTCTTCCCCTGAGCCTGGACTCTGTGGTCTCCTTTAAAAATCAGCTGAAAACTCACCTGTTCAGGCTTTGGTGTGTCCTGTTGGTTCTTCATCACCGTCTCCTCACTTAGCTCTTGATTACCTCTTTCTTATGAATTTTCTCTTTTCCTTTCCTCACGTTTTTTTTAATTAATTAATTTATTTATTTATTTATTTACTTTTTCCTGTTTTATATCTTTTTAAAATCATATTTAGTCATGTTTTAATTAGGGCTGGGACTTGATAGAAATTTTTAATCTAATTAATTAAAGGCTTTGTAATTAATTAATCTAAATTAATCGCATTTTAATCGTTCAGGAAAATGTGCTCTCAAAGCAAAACTTTTAATTAAAATTATGAGACAGAGAATCAAACATTAGACATGGTTATTACTGTAAACTAAAGCGTTTAATAAAAAAAATGCATTTTAATTATTCAAATGTCACTGTGTGATATGAAACAAGACCCAAATCAACTAAAATTTATAATTACAAATTGAAAACGCCTGCAAAGGGTTCCTGAGCCTTTAAATAGTCTCTCTGTCTAGTTGAATGACTGAAATAAATTTGACTTTGCACCAGATTCTAATTTTTCCAGTTTCACTTGTTTGTATAATTGGGAGTTTTTATTAGCATTTCTACTCATAATGTAGTAAAAACACATAAATAACAATCCTTCAAAATGACAGTAGAACAGGCACAAATATGATCTAGGACTTAATTGTACTAACTTTTAACACCAGAGCAGGCGTGGCTTATTCTGAGAATGATCAGGAGCACTAACTGGTTCCAGTTGGATGACTGGAGGATGATGGGAAGATAAAAGATCATGGCGAGGAAATAATGATCTGACGAACAGGTGAGCGGAACTACATGGGAAGTCCTGATGTCACGTTAAGAAGGGGATGCTGCAGACCCGCAGATTCACGCCTGCAGCAGCGAATCTGGTGTGATCTCCAGCCTGATCACAACTTCCTCGTTCCTCGCTGCCCCTGATGCACTTAAGCATCCGCCCCTTAGCTGATGGCAGCTTCAAAACACCTCGCTGCTTAATGATAGTAATGCATGTGATGTTTAGACAGAGGCTCGTCTCAAAAAGATATAACTCCCCGACAGAAGTGTTTAGAAAATCATCAGAAAAGTTTCAGAGTGTTTCTGTTTTAACTTAAACTTCTGTTTTCAACTTTAAGACACGTTGTTTGTGATTGTTTACAGAGTAGTGAGAACACGGAGCGTTCTCCCAGCGGCAGCCAGGTGCCTCTCGTTTGTCTGACTACTTTCATAAACTACTGTTAGGGCACAGAATTATTCTGTCTGGTGCTTTCAGCGCTGCACAGATGTTACGTAAACGTTAAAAATATAGCTTACCGCTACTTTTGTAAAGTTTCCAGTGCCACCGGGCAGCCGAAGCAGTATCGATCTCTGAAAAATGTCTGCGACACGGACTCCGTTGTTGTCTGGAAGTTTGTTTTTCCAAGTTAAGAAAAGAGGCGGACGTGTTTCCTAAATCCTGCATCAGTCCAAGCAAGGCAACTTCTTTCTGTTTTTATTCCGTTTTAGTATTAGCCACTGTGCATTGTTGTGTGCGTCAGTGATATTTAGTCTACGAGGAAGTCGTGCAATGACAAAGGTTCCGCCTTGCTCGAAATGCAAGCTGCGATTAAATGCGTGAATTTTTTTTACGCGTTATTTTTTTCTAATTAATCATAATTAATACGTTAAAGTCCGGCCCTAGTTTTAATCTTTATTTATTTAATCTTTGTTCTTGTGAAGTGCTTTGTGATTTTTAGGGTTAGGGTTGAAGAATAAAAACCCGCTCTGGTGCTGGCGGTTTACCAAGCAGTCTGTGAAGTCATGGTGAATGGCTCAGTTTTTGAGAGCTCCTGAAGATAAAAACCAACCTTTTCTGCTGATTCAGCTCTTCTTTAGGAGACTGACAGGAATCCTGTTCCGCTTCCATTTTTGGGTTCTATACGTCATTTAAAGTGCAGACTAGATAGGAAAGAAATCACTTTTTCACAACTGTGGAGATTAAATTCCTTGCTAGCTGTACGTGGAGACTGGGTGTTGGTGTTTACAGTCCATGGAAGGAGGCATCCAGACTCGAGAATTCCTGGATGGGGAGGAACGGGGCAAGAGGACGCAGCAACTACCCCATACAGCCGTTTGCAATAGGTTAGCAGAGCCAAAGGGGTAGAGGAGGAGGTTTTATGAGGAAATAACAACATAGCATGGTCTAAAACTCCAAAATGTGGATTTTGCATGGTATATTCTTTTTAACACTTAATTCATCAAATATGATTAAAAACATCCAATAAGGTTCCTCAAGTTTTATTCCACCCAAAACGTTTTCTTCATAGGAGAAACAAAGAAATCAGGAGAAACACGATTTTTAAGACTAATCATGTTTATGACTCTAATTTTTACTAAATATCACCAGTCTCTGCTAGAATAATCTGCATTATTAAAAATAATAAAATTATCTGTGATAAAAGCATCTTTATAGTGTGAGTTAGTTGTTTAAGCAGATGCCTTTGTTTAATAATCTGAATCAAACCAGTTTAATCATTTAATAAAATTATCCAGTTAAATCGTTTACCAAACAGTTTCATGATGTTTTCCAGCTCAGGAAAACGCCAGAGACACTTATGGGTCTGTATGTTAACACAGCCAAACTCCTGACTCCTAATCCGTCCCACGAGTTTTTGTTTAACTGTTTCTTTCACACAAATCTAAAGAAAACCTTTAGTTGTTAGATTTAAAGAACATTTATTTTTCAACAGTTGCTCTGTTTTCAGAACAGATCCAGCCTCTGTTGGTTCTGTATTCTGTGAGATAGAGTCTAAAGAACTGATTGTTCCTGTCTATCAGGTCTGAGAACAGAGTCCCACAGTCTCAGAATAAAGTTCATTTAAGGAACGATCTGATCTCATTATTATAGGAACACAAGGAAAAGGAACATCACTACAATAAAAGAACGTTTGTTTCTTTCATATTATTGTGAGAGGTCATGTGACTAAACACCAGGAGGAGCTGACGACAGATTGTGTGGACCTGAACCGCTGAAGAAAATAAGTGAACGTCTCCATCTGCTGGCCTGGAAACGAGATTTTTATTTAATAAAAACAAAATCCACACTATAAATATGATGGCGTTTTTCTGTAGTCGGCTCTGATGTGATTATTTTAAAAATCACAAACTTGCTTAATTTCTGTATAAATTTATTTAAACCTTTCAATGCTTAACCTCTGTGCGCACGTGTGTGTGTGTGTGTGTGTGTGTGTGTGTGTGTGTGTGTGTGTGTGCGTGGGGGGGGGGGTATTATTGTAAGGTGACAGTAATGTAAACTATGTACCGTTGAACTTTTATTCAGGCATCTTCATGTTTTAACCTTAAATGGTATAAAGTCTAACCTCTTTAAAATCCTGGATGAGTAATTAAATAAAGTTTTTAAACCAAAATAAAAATGTCGGTCTACTTTGAATCCTGCTGTAACAACACGTGATCTCCACCAGGGGGCAGCAACCGTTCAGTTAGAAAAACCTAATGAAGAGTTTTGTTCTCTAAAGGAAAATAAGTAAACACGTTTTTATAAAATAATATGATTTCAGTGATTTGGTGAAAACATGAAGGGACACGATAAATCAAAACATTCAGTACATATAACATCGGTTCAGTTTATTTCTAAAGCACCAAATCAGGACAAGAGTCGTCTCAAGGACCATCGAACAGTAAACACTCCAATACAGGCCAGGTCATTAAGCCAATCAGTAACAAGTCTCCTATATAAGGAACCCATAAGGTTGCGTCGAGTCACTGACTAGTGTCAAGAGTCTTTACAACAATCCTCATACTAAGCAAATCCAATCACAGGAAGATGTTTGTGACCCTTTAAAGCTGCTATAGTGAATCATCAGAAGATTTGGAATGCAAACACCACAAAGAGGAAAGACATGAAAACATGTTCTAAGCTCACTTATTTCGCTAATTTGCCGTTGCAGCTTTAACTCAGCAGCTGCAGCTTTATTCAGTCACAATGCTGCCAAAAGACTAAAGGTGTGTCTGAATGGAAAAGCATATTCATGAAACATTGTTCTAGTCACATGGATCATCCTGCTTTTAAAAAGCTTTATTTTTTCCTGTTCATTCAAACACATTTAAGTTCTCTTCTGGTACAGATTAATTTTCTAACTACACAAATAACTTATTATCTGAGGTTTATTAAAACAATCAGAATTTGTTGTAATTTTGAGCAGAAGTCCCTCCTGAGCTGCACTGATTCAGTCGGATGGTAAAATGAGTCACAGTGAGTCAAACCTGCAGCCACAGGCTGTTCTTCAGCCACTCGGACTCTTGTTTATGCTGGCTCTGTTTGCAGACTGATAGAAGCTGAAAACTGACTGGAATTAACTGCGTCTCAGGGTCACTGCTTCAGCAAAGATCATCAGAAATATTCCGTAAATGGGTTAAATCTGTAAAAACAGTCTTTGGGAATGTAAATGTTATCCAGATGAGTGGCCAGTTCTGTGCTAAACTCCTGATCCAGAATCTATCCAACGGTTCTCTGAACCTTCTGAATGGCTTCAACAGGTTTGATTTCCAGCATCAAAGATAAAGCTGCTGTATAAAATACAAGAAAGGTTTTTATGTGTGTTGAAAGTCTCCTGCAGCACAAAGATGGGAACCTTTTCCAGACAAGGAAACCATGAAGAGAGGGAATATCTGGGATTATGTTTTGCAAGATTAACGACACATTGTTTACTCGTCTTCCCTGCAGCTACGACACCAATCCTGTTCCAGAACAATAATCCCTGCAGAGCAAACAGCGTCCCAGCGTGGAGCGAAAGGAGGAGGTGGAACAGGGCGTAGCAGATGGTGACGCTGCAGCAGAACTTCTCCAGGTAGCGTCTTCATCACACAGAACCCCCCAGCAAACGCTGAACTGGGAACTCTGGGCTCATGCTGGACTTCAGTATGCAAATACAGAACTATGTATGGAGCTCCGACTGCAAAAAACAAAACCAGCAGCTGCTTTAAACACATGAATAAAACTGTTTAAAAATTATTTTTAGAAATAAATATAAACACATAAAATAAACCTAATCAAATATAAATGGCATCTTAATGTTTTAAATTAGAATTCAGCTGCTTTCTGAACATTTAGCAAACACGATAAAATGCATGTAATTACCAAAATAAAGTTAGGGTGAATTTATCTCACCTCTACGGTCAGGAGACAGGAAGGGTTTTGGTGGTGTGTGGAAATATTTTTCTCTTTGAATAAACAAATATTGTCATCCCTGAATAACTCCAGCCAAGATGGCCGCCAAAGACACGAGAGAACGCTAGAAAAACCGACTCAGTTGTACTGATATGAGCTAAAACTTCACAAGCTGAGAATCAGTTACAGACTCTGAGTGCTAATACATAAAACATCCTTTTTAGATGCCAAACAGCTCTGGACACTTTTATTTCGACACCAAAATGAACAAAGATATTTTATTAATATGATCTAAAGATCACCTGTACCGCCTTTGCTCTGTGAGCTTAGCTCCAGCCTGTTTGCTGTGAAGTAGGGAAGCGGGTCAGATCACTACTTGAGGGGAAACTGGGCCTTTCATTCATACGTTGTTACTCATGATGAGTGGAGCTCGTGCTTCAGAAGGTGTTGCCTGCAGCAGAATGTCACAGTGCAGCAGAAACACCCTCAGAGAGGAGAAGAGGTCATCCCTAATCACAGGAAACGTCTGAAGGGCTGCAGCAGCAGAGTGGAGGACTGTAACACGTGATGCTGTGATGAAGAGGAGGCTGCTCGTTGAACCTCACATTCGTGTGTGTGGGGGGAGGTTTAACCCAGAATCCCTCTGATTGTGTTTGTGGTCTTTATGGAATCTCCAAATGTGGTCCAGGGTGTTTGCAGATGATGTGGTGCTGTTAGGATCTTCAGCGGGAACCGGCTTCAGTTCAAGTTCCTAGGATGCTTTTCCTATTTAGGAGAGAGTCTCTGTCTGAAGTGGAGGAGTTCGACTATCTTGGTGTCTTGTTCCTGAGTGGTGGTAGGATGGAAGAGAGCTTCACCTGAGGTTCATATATAGCTGATCCGAGCTCAGCAAGGAGGCCAAGCTCTGGGTTTATTGGCCTGCCGTGGTTATGAGATTTGGATCATGATTAACAGAATTAGATCCCAGATGAAAGCATCTGAAACAATCTTCCTCCACAGGGCATCCATGGTCAGCCTTAGAGAAAAGGTTAGTAGCTGCACCTTCTGGAGGGAGCTCAAAATAGAGCTGCTGCAACTTCTCATCAAAAGGAGCCAGCTGAGGTGGCTGCCAATCACCATCTGGAAAAGAACCTGGGGCAGAAAGTCCTTCAGACCCCCTAAAGGGAGAGGTCTGGGCTTGAATGCTGAATGGCAAATGACCTGTTTTGATATAGCACCTTCTAGAGTCCTGCCCCCCAAGGTGCTTTACAACACAATCAGTCATTTACCCATGCACACACACATTCACACCAGCAACATCACACAGGTGGTTTTGAGCTACAATGTAACCACAGCTGCCCTGGGTAGATGAATGGATGGATGATGGATGGATGACAAATGGATGGATGGATGGGTGTGTGTGTGTGTGTGTGTGTGTGTGTGTGGGTGGGTGGGTGGATGTGTGTGTGTGTGTGTGTGTGTGTGTGTGTGTGTGTGTGTGTGTGTTGTGTGTGGGTGGGTGGATGGATGGATAATGGATGGGTGGGTGAATGATGGATGGATGAATGGGTGGGTGGATGATGAATGGATGGATGGATGCGTGGGTGTGTGTGTTGTGGGTTATAGGTCAACGAATAATTTGTAAGCTTTTACTTACTTTTTGGATTCTTCAATAAATTCGTAAATATGGAAATATTTACCGATTAATTAATTAATTAGGATATCCGGAGATATCCACGGGGCACCACCCCTTCTAACGGGACAAATTGAATCCAAAACTCTTATCAGTCTCGTCTAAACGTTCCGTGAATCCTAACGAGCTGCAGTTGAATTTTATATCACAAACAAATCCACTTGAAGACAAAACTTAATTGAATAACATTTATTAACTAACTATTAACTATGATCACTTCAGCTCCTTCTGAAGCGTTTAGCCAATCAATATCAACCAACTTATTTTATCAAACAAATAACAATGGATTAACAATGATATGATAATGTGAACAATCTGGTGTGGGTAACCCAAGATGGAGGGGTTCTGAAAACCCAAAATGGCTGATGCTTTGTTCTGCTGACCACAGAAATCAAATCATGTGTGGGATGCATGTGTGTGTGTGTGTGTGTAAGCTGAGATGATGTCCAAGATGGCTGGTGGCTGGAGCAAATCAGACCAGCCTGTATGGAAGGGGTGTGTTTAAGGCAGACCCTCAGTGACGTGACTTTTCTTCTCAGATAGACACAAAAAAAAGGTTTAGCTCTTACTCACTCACGGTAAAACTTAACATTTCAGTAATGTGGCACGTTTCATGCACAGTAACTTAAACACTTCAAAGGTTTAAACCCGCTTCACAGAGCTCAAAGAAAAACAATAAATCAAAGGCAAAATTGAATATCTAAGCCTGTCAGCCGGGCCCAGCTTAAACAAACACAGATATCAAAATAATCAGACAAACAGACCTTACTTGGATGTTCTGATGGCGGTTTTGGTACGGAAGAGAGAAAAGCCGTTGGTATTTTGAAGCAATTCGCGCGGTGTGACTGCTTATTCTTAACTATAGGAGAAACGGGAGAAAAAGTTAAATAGAGGAAAACAAAAGAAAAAAACTCTTCTCTGATCGAACCCGAACAGGAGGCGTCCCCCACTGTTTCAATTGGCGTTCTCCGTTGATTAGATGGTTTTCCGCTGTTTTCCAGCCAGGCCTCGTGCCTGAGTCCGGAGCCGTAGCAACAAGCGTGTCCTTCACCGCCAGTTAAACTGGACAAAAGAACGATAAGTTTCGTTTTTCGCTGATTTTTATAGCTTTCAGCGTCCGGCGGGGAAACAGTGTGGCTCCCGCACACGCGCAGAACTTGTGTCCGGATATTCGGCGCTGCTTCCAGGAGCAGGGAATCCTGGGAAATGAAGTTGTAGCTGGCGCTGATGTTTAAATATGCTCTTCAGAGCGCAGATGACACAGTCTTTTGGAGAAATTACTGCATAGTAATTTCCACATGAGGGCATGCTGGCGCTGGAATATATTCCAGCTTTTCAGAGCAGATGATACAGTCTTTTGGAGAAAATACTGAGTAGCAATTTCTCATGAGGGCAGACCCTCAACAGTGTGTGTGTGTGTGTGTGTGTGTGTGTGTGTGTGTGTGTGTGTGTGTGTGTGTGTGTGTGTGTGTGTGGATGGGTGGATGGATGGATAGATGGATGTGTGGGTGTGTGGGTGGGTGGATGGATGGATGATGGATGGATGGATGGATGGATGGATGGATAATGGATGGGTGGGTGGATGGATCATGAATGGATGGATGATGGGTTGGTGGATGGATGGATGATTATAACATAATAATTCTTGCATCATGCTGATATAAATGGGTAAATTGACATAATCAGAGACCAAATCTAGTTTTAAAGTGAAATTTCTGTCATTTGCTTCCTCTCTCATCTCCTTTTCTTCTTATCAACCCTGATTTCTGTTTTCAAATCATCTTCCTATAAACATCTTATCTGTGATGTCTGGCTTCATAGGAGCAGCTTCTGTGAAACCCGAGATGCTTTTTTTGGGATTTGAACCTGAAGCTTCTGGTCTGATGCAACCTTTCAGCATTTCCCTGGTCCTGCGTCCCACCCACTGTTTTCCTTTTGGTCCAGTTTGTTTCGGGTCGGCAGCCATAACTCAGATCCAGAATGCCAGGGGTGACCTCACAGTCACAGGCGAGGGCTAATTACTGCTCTGCACGCTTCCGAACGTGGAAACAGCAGCTTCACAAATGACAGGAGGAAATGTCACTGACTTCTGGGTAACTTTAGACATCGTTGATCGAGCAAACACAGAGACGGATCTCAGCAGGATGGTTAAGAGCTGCGTTACTTTGTGTTCGTTAGTGTGGATTACTCAGAACATAACCGGTCACTAATAAGAAAACTTTTAGGAGTTGTGAATGTTAGATTATAAAGAAGTGACTTTACAAGCTGAGTGATAAAGCTCAGAGATGATCTGGTTAAAACCTTAAAAATAACTAACTGGTGTTTTTTAGTCATAAATAAAGAATAAAAAAAATCAAGGGTATTTTGAAGGTTTTAAAAGCACCTGTATCACAGAATCTGGACAAAATTATCTGAGAGAGATTAGAAAAAACAATCAGCAGGAGTAAGATCCGTTTCCGTGCAGAAAAATAACTCTAAAGAGGTGAAACTCTCAGCGGTGTTGTAGAAGTTTTGGTTGTATTTTCTGTGCCAGTGAGCGTTCAGGCCGTCAACATCAAAATCTGAAGTGTGAAGAGGTTCGGTTACAGATTATCAGCTTCACATTTCCTCTGTTCTACACCTCTGCTTCCAATTATCAAACTGTATTACTGCATCCATCCAACTGGAAATATTACTCACTGCTGCAGATTGGTTACTTCTCCTCCTGTAATGTCTCATAAAATGTCATATAAATGGAAATGATGTCAGTGACCCAGGTGGAAACAAGGCAGGAGAAGCTTCATCTGAACTCTAAACAAAGAGACGGATTATTACTGAGTAGGAAGAAGACTATTTTATTCTAACAAACTTCGGCTAGTTACAGAAGATTAATTTCGTCGTAAAACACTAAAAGGGATGAGCAGATGCTCAGGAAGGCAGCTGGTCTGTCTTCTGCAGCACTGGAATCAGTGACACCAGTTCCTTTTGTTGGGTGGAGAGCATCCTCTCCGTCCCTCTGGATGGACAGCAGAGCTCTGCTCTGATTGGCTCATTGATTTCTGGACAAACTCACCAAACTAATAGTCCTCATAGGCCCCAAAAATGATTTTTTATTAATATATACAAATGCTTTTATTGTGAAAATGTATAATTGATAACCTTGTGTAGCATCACAATAGAATTTGGATGGACCCATCAGGTAGTGGAGACATCCACTTTTAACTGTTATGTTCCAAAAACACATGATTATTGAAACCACAGCAGACCTCAGCCAAAATTACAAAGCCTGTACGATATGTTTAGACATGAAGTCATCCATGCACACACATACTCACGACAGGACACACGTGATCCAAAATCTGAGAACCCAGCGGGAGCGGACGGAAGTTCACCCCTCTTTTGGCACGATTCGAGTTGGTGGTCAGCTATTTTGGTTGAAACGATGTCTAAATCAATAGGATTTTTGTGCGGTTTAAATTTGGTTTTGTGGACCCATAGATAAATGGGTGCTTTGTTACCTTTGGAGAGCTCACTGAGAAACACGACCGGAGAGCGTGGCTTAGTTGGTAGGTCAGGACCTGCTTTTTCCTGCAAAAGGTTATTAATCAGTTAACCAGAGGTGACTGTTGTGTGACCAGGATTTGGAGCAGACTGTAGGTCAGGATGAGAAGCCCTCAGATCATGAGGAGTCATACCCTGCTGGTATCTTATGCCATGTCTGTTGAACAGGACAGGAAGGATACACAGGAATATTGTTGAGGCCCTAGAGAGCCTGCTCACTAGAAAAAGTCCCAGCGCCACCAGACTGAACTGGCTGGAACCACGAGTGACAGATGGACATCAAGGTATCTGGCGGTCCCCTGGATGTGGCACCCAGATGGAACCCAGATCCACACGGTCGAGTTAGATAGTGCTGCTGAGAAAGCAGACAGAGACATGTGACTAGCAAGAGCAACATCATCTGTCCTGAAGACTGAAACCAAGAATGTTTTAGGTTAAAGATAGATGCAGGCTTATGAGGATCCGGAGCTCCCAGGAAGGTCCCCGGTTGACACACAGGTGCATTCAGAGAGATCAGGGTCCACCAGCAGATTTACAGGGTAACATCTGACCTCCCTTTTGGTAGGTGTTTCACCCACCTGAAGTTTAGAGGTCATCAGCGCCTGCTGTAGTGGGGTAAGGTCAGTGAGTGCATCGGCCCCCCCTTCGGTGGGTAGTGGATCCCACCTCAGAGCACAGAGCGTCAGCTGGAGTCTCTGAGCCACCATCAGCTCTCCCTGTGACAGGGTGTGGAGTCATCGGTGGAGCATCCTTGCCAGCATCAGCTCCGCCTGGATCGGCAGGGACTCCCGGTCCCTGCAGGATCTGAGCTGTCGAGGCCACAGAGGCTCTGTGGCCATCACTGATCTTAGAGAGGCTGGTTTCTCCCATCAGTCCGAAGCACGAGCGGCCAACACTTGAAAGAGAGATGACACGAGCACAGGATAGAGCACGCAGCTCTGGAACAGAGTCAAAACCCTGCGAAAGATGTTGAAAAGCTTTTGGGTCAAAAGGGTTCAAGATCATCCCGCTGACAGCAGGATGCTGGAGCTGAAGACTGACAAGGTCATTTACAGAAAAGCCAAGTTGAACAGACACAAATCCTTCAGGTGGTTTTAAAATGGGGTCATTCGGGGGCCACAAGGGTTTCAGGGCCCATGATGTGTCCACCTTCTCACCCCGAGAGGCAAGCTGGTCTGTACAAGCGTTGAAATGGCCGTTGAGGAAGTTCTCTGGCGGAAGTCGAGTGTCAAAGCTGAGATTCTGCCCATCCATGTAACTGGTGAGGTGTTCACCTGTCCACATGGTGGAAAGAGAAAGATTATTGCGATCAGGATAACTTAACACAAGCTGTTGTTTGTCTCGGTCGACTACTGAGGTAGGAGCTTCAGCTATGTTAGAGAAATCAGCAGATTGTGACTGTGATGGAAGCTGAATCTGTGGTGGCAAAAGTTCTGAACCAGGTGGCGAACATGGTGTCCCCACCTGCTCAGAGCTACCAACCGTGAGACAGTGGCGGTCCGGAGGCAGAGCCGCGGGCAGAGGCAGGTCCCCCTCTGACCAGAGCTCTCCCTTTTCCTCATCAATGAAAGCATTAATGCGGCTCAGAAAGTCCATGCCAAGGGTGAAGTCCATCCTTGCATGGTCGGAGATGTGAACCGGGTGTGTCAGAGTCACGGGGTCGAGAGTTATCTGGAGATCGAACCTAGAAGACAAGATTGAGTCATGAGAGGAAGTCCTGTCAATTACAGAACATGGTGTGATTTCTGGGGGCCTGACCCCCCCCCCCCCCCTCCACAAGAAATGCAAATGCGATCGAACATGGCTCGTGTTACCAGTGTAAAGTCTGAACTTGTGTCAAGAAGTGTGTCGCAGAATAGATTCTGGGTCAGCTTGACTGACACCAGAGATTTACCACCTTTCTCCTGGGGCACTAGGTGTCCCAAGAACTTTATGGGAGACTCGGCAACAGGGTGAACGTCAGGAACAGGCTCTGTTTCCTGATGGAGAGTCCCCTCTGTTACCGGATTGGGATTTCTGGAAGCAGACCAACATCAGAGGGCGTTACACCTGGTATAACAAAACGATACTGTGAAATTATGTGTGGCTTGTTAGTCAGAGATGAGAGTGTTTGCTTTAAATCGGAGCCAAGTAAAACATCAGAATATTTTGATTCTTGTTTATCTGGCGGGAGATCCGAGGAGCATGTAGTTATCACTCGTTTTCTCTGCTGCATGCTTGTTTTAATCTCGATATCGTTGACTTCCTGACGCAGTTTGGAGAGCTGAGTTATCATCTCAGCCGTCTGCATTTGAAACTGGCTTCTCATCTCAACGAGCTGAATTTGGGACTGGCTTCTCATCTCTAGGATCAGGGATGTTAATAGCTTAATTTCCTCTGAGCTCATTTTAAAAACAATGTACAGCCCTTTAATTTATCATAAAATTAATGGAAGCTGAATTCAGTTGTTAATAACTGAGCTGTGTTACAGGAGAAATTTTTGTTTGAACAAAATTGGAACAACATAGGAACCTTATTTTGAGAAATAGGCTTATTAGTGAACAACAAAGAACAGAAAAGAAAATGAAATGAAATGAACTTTATTGAGCCGGGTGTTAAAACCGCCACAAGATGGCAGCATCGATCAGCTAAGGAACTGTGGTTAATGGACGGAGGCCTGATGCTTCACTCCTCAACCAGATTCCTGGGCGAGCTAAGCTGTTGAAGCTAACTCTTGGTTATAGCTAAAACACAGTGATTTTAATACCGAATATTTACCCAAAAGGATTAAGCGAAGACGCTACGGTCAGCAGCGGCCTGTTTGATCGCTCGGTTCTACCGAAGTAAACCCTATCTTCTACGACAGCGTCACTATATGTTTTTAGCTTCATTGGCGGCCACGAGTCGAACTAACTCTGGATTTTTTTTAGGTATTTCCCCTTTGATAAGGTGATTTCCTCGTCAGCTGCGGCGCGCCGTGCACTGGCAGGTTGACTGCTGGATGAAGCTGTATTTTCCGGTGTTCAGACGGAAAGCTATTGTTTGCTATCTTGTCTAAAACTGAACCTTCTTGTTCGTTTTAAACTAGCAGGTGCGCGCAGGAGCGGTAGTGACGAATTTGTACAAAACCACTCGATCAGACTAAATCTGAACGTTCCCGAAAGCTTAAGATAAGTGCTTTTAAGCTGTATCGGAGAACGGGATGTTAGCCAGCTGTTAAGGCTGATTAGCTACTAGCTTTTGCTAGCGTGAGGAGAGGGAGAATTGATTCTTTATGGCATCAGAGGCGTGCCACAACCCGTGCACGCGGATTGGGTCCACATCGCGCGTGTGAACGGGACTCGCGAGTGAAAATATACATGGCGAGAGGTCATTTGTGCACTGAGAGGGAGCAAACTGTGTCTGTGAGCGCACAAGGAAGTGCACAAGTGACAAACCTGCGTGCGCGCGTTGCCAACGAGCACACGGCAGAGGAAAACGTGCGCGCGCGGCAGCCCCTCTGCGCGCGCAGCAACCTCTCTGTGCGCTCGGTTTCTGACTCCTCTCGCTCGGCTGTAAGGGGTTTTGGCACTCTGGAGGCGTGGCCTGAGGCAGATCTTCTCTGTCCTCTGATTGGTTAGTTTACCCCGCACTTTACCCTCTACCTATCTATATAAAAGAATCTGGTATTCAGTAGTTGCTGGCATAGCTCAGCTGGGAGAGTGGGTGACTCTCCCTCTGGAGGATCCAGGTTTGAGTCCAGGCAAGGCAAATAGAGTAGATGTTGTGTTATTATTTTTCCTAATTCCTGTGATATTATTTTACAGTTGTGACCGTTCTATCGCGTCAGACCCGTGCCACAACCTGTGCACGCGGATTGGGTCCACAGCGCGCGTGTGAACGGGACTCGCGAGCGAAAATATACATGGCGAGAGGTCATTTGTGCACTGAGAGGGAGCAAACTGTGTCTGTGAGCGCACAAGGATGTGCACAAGTGACAAACCTGCATGCGCGCGTTGTCAACGAGCACACGGCAGAGAAAAACGTGCGCGCGCGGCAGCCTCTGTGCGCGCTCGGCAGCCTCTCTGCGCGCTCGGTTTCTGACTCCTGCTCGCTCGGCTGTAAGGGCTTTTGGCACTCTGGAGGCGTGGCATGTGGCAGATCTTCTCTGTCCTCTGATTGGTTAGTTTACCCCGCACTTTACCCTCTACCTATCTATATAAAAAAGTCTGATATTCAGTAGTTGCTGGGAGAGCGGGTGACTCTCGCCCCGGAGGATCCAGGTTCGAGTCCGGGCAAGGAAAATGCAGTAGATATCATGTTAATTTTTCTTAATTCCAGGTATTTTACAGTTGTGACCATTCAACTGTCATTAAACGTCCGAATGTTTGCTGGGCAGTGTTTTAAAAAGTGCACATAAGCTAGATGGTTTTAACCATATAAAATTACATTTTTTGTGATACTGGAAAAATACATACTGAAATAAAACTACTGATTGAAAACTTTATGACAGTGGTTGTACAATATATGACTCACTAATACACTGCAAACTCCCTTAGAGTGGGGCTTCCAGAGAGAGAGAGAGAGAGAGAGAGAGAGAGAGGGAGAGAGAGAGAGAGAGAGAGAGAGAGAGAGAGAAGTTCTTGCCTCATTAATGAATTGTTTATTTTTTTCAGTATTTAATTGACAAATTATCCTTTCAAATAATTAATTGATGAGTTACATAATGTCCATTTAGAATTTTTTTTTTTGTTTTTTTTTTTTACCGTGTCCTGTCTGGCTGTGAAGCAAGCAGAATTGATGTCTGAATGCTGGTGACAAGCCTTACAGATTTATTCTCAGGTGGAGCATCAAAGCGTTTGCTTTTAATGTCACGCCTGATACTTAAAACTTTATTGTTATTGTTGTTGAATGCTTTGTAATTCCGACCAGACACGGAGACAGAGGTGAAAGAGAGAGGAAAAGAAAAGGTGGGGAGAGAGAGAGAGGGGGGGGGGGGTCCACAAAAATAAACAATAATGAACAAGAGTCTGCTTCTAGACCTGCAGAAAAAAGACAAAAAAAAAACAAAGGGACACAAAAAAGGGACACAACAACAATACAACAAGATCTACCTATCACTGCGTCAACTTGATGAAAAGAAAAAATATATATATATAATCAACATTGCTTAACTGAAGAATCACGATAATAAATCACAACGCATTAAGTGCCCACCATAGTCTTAAGACCTGTGTTTAACGTGCCCAAGCCCATACTTTTGAGAGCACCAAGTGAGCACCTGTGTGTGTACACGCACTTGTTTATGTAAGGTTTATCTATAGGAGCGTCCAACAGAGAGTGTGAGGGACCACAGATCCGCCCCCCAAAGATGCGCAGGAGACGGGGGGAGCTCCAAGTCCCAGAGATCCAGGCGCTGCCCCAGAACGCAGGAACACCAAGGAGACTGCAACCAGGAAGGCCCCCGCCCCCCTCGAGAGGCACAGAGGATCGCCCCGGGGGGCCACAACCAGCAGCCGGCAGAGTCCCCGGAGATATCAGCGGCAAGCCCACAGGCCCGCCCGCAGCCGCCCACCCCCTAGCCGGCCGAGCCCGGGACCCAGTGACCCGGGACCCAGGGGCGACCACCCCCGCCGGGGACCCAGCAGAGCCCAGGGACCCAGACCCCACCAGGCAGCCACCGGGATCTAACAGGCAGATGCCAAAATTTTAAACCCCCAGACCCGGTTGCCATGAACACTCAGGCAGACCAAGGCACAAGCCCCCACACCAGGTGTGGCAGGGGGAGGGGGGACAGAGATCTATATCGTCAAGAGAAGTTCCAGGAGAGGGGAGGACCCAAAGGCCCCACCTGACATATACAGTCATACACAAACACAGTCACACGCTCCCTCCCTCATGCTCACACATGCACATACAACCCAAGACTTACAAAAATGCACGCCGGACACCCACTCATGCTCCCCATACACACCCTATTCACTCTGGTCCCGGTACTGCTGCACATTGGGTACAACCATCACCGGTAACCAGAGTTTGACCCTTTCTGCTGGGGTGCTGATGAGCAGGCTCCCCCGCCCAACGCTGAGCACAGCAACCCACCACCCCAGACCCCAACCAGACGGCCAGATCTCCCTCCTAGCCTCCAGCCCCAGGAAGCCTAGTAACAACAGAGGTGGCTAAGACCCCTAGTCTCCCTCTGCCTGCTCCAATATAGTGTTGTGTGATCATGAGGTGTATTCCATGGCTGTGGTGAGTGGGCAGTGCGGGCATCATCCAGCATATGCCAGCTGATGCCACCACACCACCCCACTTACACCCTCAGCCATCAGTGTCTAAGTGCGGTTTAAAATTGGAAGTGGGCACCGGCACTCGGGAGGAGGCTGAAATATCCCCCTGCCAAATGCCGTTGAATGTGCTCACTCCCAAGGCCCTAAGTGTGTGTTTGTGTGGAATGTCGTCAGTGGAAGTGTATAAGGTGCAAATAAAATTGGGGGGCAGGTTTCCACAGGAATGCGGAAATGGGGTCCATACCCGCACTCCCTGACTTGCCCACCCCCCAAGGTCCTATGTGTATGTTTGTGTGATGATGTGAGGGAGCAGGAGGAGAGAAATATGCGGGTATGGGGAGGAATGGCTGGTTGGGCTTAGCCCTCCAGGGAGCCAGCTCCCCTACTGGCCCCAATAGGCACCTCTGTTGTCAAACTGCCACCCAGGGCATGGAGACCCCAGCCCACCCTGCCAGGGCCCAAAGCAGCAGCATTACAGAGCCTGACGGAGTCCGAGGGCACCAACCCAGCCCCACCCCAGCAGAATATCTATGCCCACCCCTGCATTTGCACAACTTCCAGAACATATAAGACATGGGACATCCAGGTAAGGTTGGGTCCTCCCCCTCCTGGACCTCCCCCTCCCCTGTGATGGAACGGCAGAGGAGCCAAGGCCTACCTGAGGCCCCCGAACCCGGGCCAGGCACTACTGGGTGTCCCTGCCTTCTTCCCGGCAGCATACATGTCAGGACCCGACCCCCAAGGCCCCGCCCAGATCCCCACACGGGGCCGGCCACCCCCAAACCCCGAGCCCCCAGGCCCCCACCCAGACCCGCCCAGGGGCATTGCAGCCGCCAGGCAGTGACCCATGGCCGCCGCCAAGATCCCCAAGAGGCCCCACTCACAACCGCCAGCAGTCCACCCCCCGAGGCAACCCAAGCACCTCCAGAGGGGGGCAACGGCCCCCCAGTCCCAGACACCCCCAGTGAACCCACCTCCAGGGAACATCCAGATACTCCAAACTCAGACCCCACACCCCCCCACCCACACCATCCCGCAGGACAACATCAACGGCCCCCCACCCTCGCTATGTGATGGAACCGATCAAAGGAGCCCAGAGAGATTCATCTGAAGTGGAAGCAGAGGCTATATCAAGTGCAATATGATCTAACAAAAGATTTCTATACTGGTTAATGCAGAGATTTTCTCTATTTTTCCAATTCAAGAGGATAGTTTTCTTAGCGATGCATATGGCAGTCAGAACCACGTGAACCAAAGATGTTGCAATCGGGACATCGTCCAGCTTCCCCAGTAAACAAAGAGAGGGGGAAGTTGGGATATGACATTTCAGACATTTTGACAGATCCTCACATACTCTACCCCAAAATTCCTGGACAGGTGGGCAGGACCACAGTGCATGAATGTAATTGTCAGGAATGTTGTTTGTGCAGTGTGTACAGGTGTCAGACGACACAAACCCCATCTTGAACATCCGATGACCTGTATAGTGTACTCTGTGTAGAATTTTGTACTGAATTAATTGTAAATTGGGGTGTCTGATCATTTTAAAAGTTTTTAAACAAGTTTGGGACCAGAAGTCCTGGTCAAAGCTGACTGATAGATCCACCTCCCATTTTTCAATAGGGATTACTATTCTATCGTCTATTTTGGACAGTGTCTTATATACTTTAGACAGTAGTTTGGGGGGTTTGAGATTATAAAAGTCTAATACCCTTGGTGGTGTTTGTAATTCTATTTTATTGAGCTTAAATTTTTGTTTGACTACAGATTTAATTTGGTGATATTCTAAAAAGCTATTCTTATCTATTCCAAATTGGGAGACTATTTGATTAAATGGGATGAAGTCCAATCCTTCATATATGTGTTCCAGGTATAGGATTCCTTTATTTTTCCAGTCCGGAAGATTCATCATTTTGTTGTTTTGCAAAATGTCAGGATTATTCCAGATAGGTGTGCGTCTGCATGGTACTAGTGAAGACTCTGTCATTTTAAGATACTCCCACCATGCTGTCAGAGAGGTGCTGATACTAATACTTTTGAAGCTTTCATGTTTTCTTATGCTTGAGCTAATAAATGGTAAGTCTGAAAGCTCTATCGTATTGCAAAGTGTCTGTTCTATATCTAAACAGGACTCGTCTAATGGGTTATCTTGCAACCATCTTGGTATATATTGCAGCCTGTTGGCTAAGAAATAATAATAAAAGTTGGGTAAATCCAGTCCTCCTCTGTCTTTGGTCTTCTGAAGCGTTTTTAAGCTAATTCGTGGAGGTTTATCCTGCCAAAGGAATTTAGTAATTGAGGAGTCCAGAGATTTAAACCAGTCAGCTGGTGGTTTGTTTGGGATCATCGAAAATAAGTAATTTATTCTGGGTAAGACCATCATTTTAATTGTAGCCACTCTCCCCATGAGTGATATTGGTAAGGATTTCCATCTTGCAAGATCATCTTCCACTTTCCTTAAAAGTGGGATGTAGTTTAGTTTGGTTAGATCTGCTAACTTGGGAGAGATATTAATTCCCAGGTATGTGATATTCCCTGACTCCAATTGTGTATTAAGCAAATTGACAAATGAGAAATTAATTGGTAGAACTGTGGATTTTAACCAGTTTATAGAGTAATCTGAAACTCTTGAAAAAGAGTTTATCAGTTCTATTGCTTGGGAGAGAGAGGATTGAGAATTCTGGAGAAAGAGTAAAACATCATCTGCATAAAGACTGATCTTATGTTCTATTTTCTTACACTTTATCCCTTTAATATCTGTTGTTTGCCTAATTGCTGCTGCTAGTGGTTCGATAAAGATAGCAAAAAGTGAGGGGGAGAGTGGGCATCCCTGCCTGGTCCCCCTCTGAAGACAGAATCTAGCTGATATTTGGTCGTTCGTCCTGACACGTGCTGTTGGTGAACTGTATAATGTTTCTAGCCAGTTTATGAAGAATTTCCCAAAGCCAAATTTATGTAAAGTTGCAAATAAGAACTTCCAGTTAACTCTATCAAAAGCTTTTTCTGCATCTAGAGATAATATACTAGTTTCTATGTTTCTACTGTAAGAGAAATCTATCAAATTAAGTAATCTACGTGAGTTTGTGGATGACTGTATACCTTTAATGAAACCAATTTGGTCAGGGTGTATTATGAAGGGGGTTACCTTCTCTAATCTCTTGGCCAGGGCTTTACAAATTATTTTGAGATCAACATTAATAAGAGAAATTGGGCGATAGCTGGTTGGAAATGCTGGGTCTTTGCCTGGTTTTAACAAGAGACTAATATTGGCTGAATTCATGTTTGGCTGTAATCTGTAATCAGTTGTTGAACCCCCAATCCTCTGTTTGGTCTCCTTTCTTATTACAGCCCACCACTTCCAGTATGGGTTGTAACAATCTGCAGACAGATTTCTGAGTATCTCCTCCTTTGGTACACAGATCCTCACGGAGCCATGTACTGTGAACAAATAGTTTCTCCGTGATATTATCCAGCAAGGTCCCGTTTTTGTCAAAACAAGGGTGAGGTAATGAAAAAATAGAAATATTTCATTAAATTAACATTTAAATTATTTATATGCATCATTAAAATAAAATAAAAACATGTTTTGAAATATATAAAGTGCACCAAACTTGACTCAGTCCATTCAACAATTCTAAATGGACAATTATGTAACTCATCAATTAATTATTTGAAAGGATAATTTGTCAATTAAATACTGAAAAAAATAAACAATTCATTAATGAGGTACCACCTCTGCCTCAGTTTGAGCCAGGAACAACCCTGAATAAACATCTATCATAATTAGGTCACCAGTACTCCAACATTATATCTGAGGTTGGGTTGATCTTTTATCTTGCTTCACTTCCAACTAAAGCCAACAGGATCAGGTGTAGTAAATCCAGTCTAACCAGTGTCTCCTCTGGTTCCAGCATGGAGGAGACGGTGAGAACGCTGCTACAGAACCAGGACCCACTGGAAGGGCCCACAGTGGATCCGCTGGACTTGATGAAAGCCTATAAGGTTAAAGGTCATCCTTTTTGTCCCAAACGTGTTACTTTTGTTGTTGTTTAATAAAACAAAAAGAGAAAGCTTTAAAGAAGATGTGTTTCTACACCACTTGTCATAAGTGGCTTCCTGCAAAGCCTCAGTTTAGAGAAATGGAGTTTAGGTCCTTTAGACAAGCTAACGGCTAGCCTGAGTGAAGCCAAAAGGTGTTGCCATTGCCTGAAATCAGCTCAGTCTAGGCGTTACAAAGATTTCTGTGATTTTTTTTATGTAGAGCTTTCACTAGCTGTCAGCTGTTTCTCTCAACAGAGGCTGTTCAGAGGAATTAGTTGTTGCTTTTCAACAGAAACACTCTTCAAAATGGATCTCTGATCATTTATTAAGTAAAAAGTTTTGTGCATCCATGGTTTTCAGTGTCTGCTGCTGTACCTGCAGCCCACTGTTTTGTTTATGTGACTGTAAGGCATCACTCCTCAATCTGTTTTCCAGGATAAACTCCTGGAGGAGATGTGGAAACAGCAGGACAGTCTGGAGGGTCCCACTGCCACAGAGACGCCCGCTTCACCGGAGGCTGGAGACGGATCAGAGGACAGCAGCACCCTGCTGGAACGCCTCCGAGCACTGGAGGTATAACATCAACATCACACACCAGATATTCCTGGTTTTCCACCTCTTTTCCTGCTCCTGTTCAGTCACTGCTCAAATAAAACATGCCAGTTGGATTCTGCAGGAAGAACAGGTGGATTTGTACTAGCTGGGATCTCAGGGACTGCTAGAGAAGAGGATTATAAACAAAGCAGGTGTGACAGATCCATCCTGGGGTTTGATCAAAGATGGTAATTCATCACAGTTAGACATTTCTTCTTTTGTCCTCATTAGTGTTGCCAGTAATTTGTTACTTTAATCTGATTACTTTCTCTGCAACAACTAATCTAAACTTACATTTTCTATTAGAGTAGTGAGATTAAAGTTACTGTCATAGTTCCAACTGTGCTACTTTCAGTAACATTTATATTTCAGCCAATTATTTTATCAGCATTTCCTAACTGGAATTGTTATTAAATAAAAAGTTTATACAAATGACAATTGATTTTATTATGATTTAAACATTTTAGGTTAAAAACACAAAACCAAATTAAAGGGTTGTAAAGTAAAGAGAATCTGCTGATCTGGTGAATCCTGATAAAATAAAGATTAATAAGACCTGATGAGCTTTTTGTATTTTATTCTTGTTCAGCTAAAGAAGATCATTTAAAAGCATCAAAGTTACTTTAAAATTGAGATAAATCAGACAAAATCAGGAAGATAAAAGTCATCTCAGGCCACAAAAATCAGATTTATAAAATTATAAACATTCAAATGATTTCATTTGGAATTTTTCTTCTTGCCCAGCATAAAAGCACATCCATCCATCATTGTTCACTTATCCAGGATCGGGCCGCGAGGGCAGCAGCCTAAGCGGGGAGGCCCAGAATTCCCTCTCCCCAGCCACTTGGGCCAGCTCCTTCCGGGGAATCCTAAGGCATTCCCTGGCCAGCCGTGAGACATAGTCCCTCGAGTGTCTCCTGGGTCTTTCTTTAGGTTTTCTCCTGGTTGGACGTGCCCGTAAAACCTCACCAGGGACGCGTCCAGGAGAAAACTCACTTCAGCCGCTTGTATCTCCAATCTCGTTAAACATGTAAAACATTAATGAGACTAAAGTGATTCAATTCAATTCAAGTTTATTTATATAGCGCCAAATCACGACAAGAGTAGTCTCAAGGCACTTCACATAATAAACATTCCAATTCAGGTCAGTTCATTAAGCCAATCAGAAATAATGTTTCCTATATAAGGAACCCAGCAAATTGCATCAAGTCACTGACTAGTGTCAGTGACTATACAGCAATCCTCATACTAAGCATGCATTTAGCGACAGTGGAGAGGAAAACTCCCTTTTAAAAGGAAGAAACCTCCAGAGAATCCTGGCTCAGTATAAGCAGCCATCCTCCACCACTCACTGGGGATCGAGAAGACAGAGTAGACACACACACACACACACACATGCACACACACACACACACACACACACACACACACACACACACACACACACACACACACACACACGCACGCACACACGCACGCACTCACGCACACAATCACACACACACAAGACAAAGTAATGTGACTATAGTTATTGTGATGTCTTAGTAAATATTCTATTTGGTGAGAGATACAATAAACTTTATTGTATTTATCCTAGTGGATCTATAATTAAACGGATAAACTAGTATTAGCACATCCAACGTCAAGGAAAGCAAAAAGTTATTATCAGGAGAGGGAGAATGTTTAAGTGGTTAGCAGCAGTGTGCTAGACGATGGCCCCCTCCATGAGGCCACCACAGCTCAGTAGAACATCATTGTAGCTTCTTCTGGGGAGAAAACACTTAGAGAGAAAATAAAGTTAACAGCTGAAATAGCAGGAAATAATACAGTTAAAGAGCACATTGTAGAAGAAAGTAGTAGAGTGTGAAAAGTGGTCAGTGTATCCTCCAGCAGTCTAAGCCTATAGCAGCATAACTACAGAGATAACTCTGGCTAATCTATCCTATTTAGATGGAGGCATGTTGGAGTCAGGGCAAGGGAGAGCCGTCTTTACCGACTGTACACTCCACCTCCCTGTACTCCCCCACTTGTCCAGATTTAGGCTAACATCAGATTTTAACCATAGGCCCTATCAAATAAAAATGTTTTAAGCCTAGTCTTAAAAGTAGACAAAGTGTCTGCCTCACGGACTAAGGCTGGGAGCTGATTCCACAGGAGAGGAGCCTGATAACTAAAAGATCTGCCTCCCATCCTAATTTTAGATATTCTGGGAACCACCAGTAGACCTGCAGTCTGAGAGCGAAGTGCTCGGTTAGGAACATATGGAACAATCAGATCACTGATGTATGACGGAGCTTGATTATTAAGAGCTTTATAAGTGAGAAGGAGGATCTTAAAATCTATTCTGAATTTAACAGGTAGCCAATGTAGGGAAGCTACGACAGGAGAGATATGATCTCTCTTTTTAATTCTCATCAGAACTCTATCTGCAGCATTTTGGACAAGCTGAAGACTTTTAACTACATTCTGTGGACTTCCTGAGAGTAATGAATTACAGTAAGCCAGTCTTGATGTAATAAATGCATGAACTAGTTTTTCAGCATCACTCCTGGAAAGGATGCTTCTAATCTTAGCAATATTCCGAAGATGGAAAAAGGAAATCCTACAAACCTGTTTAACCTGGGATTTGAATGACATGTCCTGGTCAAAGATAACACCAAGGTTCCTTACTTTGTTCTCGGAGATTAATGTAATGCCATTCAGGTCAGGTGATTGGCTAAGCAATTTCCTTTTCTAGATTTCTGGTCCAAAGATGAGAACTTCCGTCTTGTCTTGATTTAACAGCAAAAAGTTTAGAGTGATCCAATTTTTTATGTCCTCAAGACAAGCCTGTAATCAACCCAACCAATTAGGTTCATCAGGGTTAATGGATAAATATAACTGAGTATCGTCAGCATAACAGTGGCAGTTTATCCCATGCTGTCTAATGATTTTACCAATTGGGAGCATATACATAGTAAAAAGAATTGGTCCAAGCACTGAACCCTGTGGTACTCCACAAGTAACCTTGGAGTATGAAGAAGATTTGTCATGTACATTTACAAAATGAAATCTGTCAGACAGGTAGGATTTAAACCAGCCTAACGCTGTTTCTTTGATCCCTACAACATGTTCAAGTCTTTCTAAAAGAACATTGTGATCAACTGTGTCAAATGCAGCACTGAGATCTAACAAGACTAGAACAGACACAAGATTCTTATCCGAGGCCATGAGAATATCATTTGTAACTCTCACTAATGCAGTTTCAGTGCTGTGATACTCTCTAAAACCAGACTGAAATTCCTCAAACAGAGCATTAGTGTTTAAATGCTCACATACTTGGATGGACACTATTTTCTCCAGGACTTTGGATAAAAATGGAAGGTTAGATATTGGTCTATAATTCATTGGGTATTCTGGATCCAGAGAAGGCTTCTTGAGTGAAGGTTTGATTACAGCAACCTTAAAATTCTTTGGTACATATCCATTTACTAAGGATAGATTGATTATATCTAGAATGGGGGCAGTAACCAAAGGAAATGCTTCTTTAAATAATTTGGTTGGGATTGGATCTAAAATGCAAGTTGAAAATTTAGATGAAGCTAATATTTTTGATAACTCTGAAAGCTCAACTGGATCAAAACGGTTCAAGCACAGATGAGGTTCTACAGTCACCTCTGAAGCTGCCTCACTTACTGAGGAAGAAGAAATCGCATTAGGGAGGATGCTAAAGATTTTGTTTCTAATAGAATTCATTTTACTTGTGAAAAATCCCATGAAGTCATTGCTGCTGAGGGCTAAGGGAATAGATGGCTCAGAGCTATGATTCTGTGTAAGTTTAGCAACTGTACTGAAAAGAAATTTAGGATTATTCTTATTCTCCTCAATTAACGCTGAAAAATAAGCAGTTCTAGTTTGTCGAAGCTTATTTTTCATAAAGCACAAGACTATTTTTCCAGGATAGGTAGGCCTCCTCATGGTGCGTAGAGCGCCATGTTCTCTCCAATTTCCTAGAGTTTTGTTTTAAGGCTCGTAAATGAGAATTAAACCAGGGAGCCAACTTCCTGTCCCTAATTACCTTCTTTTTTAAAGGGACAACATCATCTAATGCCACACGTAAAGAGGAATTAACATGATGAACACACACACACACACACACACACACACACACACACACACACACACACACACACACACACAAATTCAATAAGCACACGTGCCACGCCGTTACTGCAGCATTTGTTATTCCAGTCCGCGTGGCAGCGTATCGCAGATTCAGCCACACCGTAAAACAGCAATAAGTCGGTCTGAGGCAAAAGTGAACCTCATGGCTATATCTTTATCATCTTCTCCCCTAAATACATTTGATTACGCACAAGTAGGTGACCAGTTCAGGTTTACGCAGAGCAGAAGGAAGGAGAGCACTCTGGCCGCACATGTTAAACGTTCCTACTTTAAGAAAACTGTTAAATTGCATTTTTTATGTGCTACCTGGGCACTCTAAATATTTATTTAAAATTAAATCAAAGGAAATTGTAATGGTATCGAATGTTTATTAATTACTATTTAAAAAATGAAAGTGATGGGGATAAAGGTCGATCATATTTTTTTAACCCTGTCTGTTTAGCTTGACGTCTGATATATGTATATATATATAGCCATGCCCTGATGTGGGGCTGGGGGGTGCGTCGACATGGTCGGGGCATAGAAGGGGGTGCGCGGCTAAATAAGTTTGGGAACCACTGAACTAAGGCATCAGTTTATGAGGGGCTAGAACTGAAAATATTGCCCTCTGCTATATGCCTCTGAGATCCTGAGGACAGTAAAGATGGAACAGTTGATTTAAAAGATGCAACAGCATTGTCAGATAGAGACCGATTATAGTGAAGTTTACTTTCATGTCTCGAGAACTCAGTTATAAAAAACGCAAAGGTTATCAGAAAGTGGTCCGAGAGGACTGGATTATGTGGAAAGATCGTTATTTCCTCACACTCTATGCCATAAGTCATCACAAGGTCCAATGTATGATGGCAGGAGTGGGTGGAGCTATGTATTCTTTGAGTAAAACCAATTGAGTCTAAGATATTACTAAAGGCTACATTGAGGCAATCATTTTCAATGTCCACATGAATATTAAAATCCCCCACTACAATGACCTTATCAGTATTTAGCACCAAATCAGATAAAAAATCAGAGATCTGATCCAAAAACTCAGAGTAAGGGCCTGGTGGACGATATAAAACTACAAACAAGAGTGGTTTTACAGTTTTGCAATCTGGATTAGGAAAACTAAGAATAAGATGTTCGAACGAACTGTAGCTATTAATTGGTAAGGGACTGATTAGTAAGTCCGAATGAACAATGGTTGCTACTCCTCCTCCTCGCCCTGAACTTCGAGCAATATGATGATTTAAATAATTTGAAGGAGTCGACTCATTTAAGCTAACATAGTCCTCTTGCTGCAGCCAGGATTCTGTGAGAGAGAGAGCAAAGAGATCTGATTATCACAAATCAAGTCATTAACTAACAAAGTCTTAGAAAAAATGGATCTAATGTTCAACAACCCACATTTAATTATTCTAGTTTTCTGCTCAGTTGAATTTGTTCTAATATTTATGAGATTTCCATGATTTGCTTTATTAAGCCTGATATTTAATCTGTGTGATTTTGGCCGTGGGCAGGACACTGTCTCTATGGGGTAGTGGGTGGGTAACAGTACAGAAGCTGCAGAGGGGTGGGTTAAACTACGACTCTGCTTCCTGGTCTGGACCCTGGGTAGTCATGGAGGACTAATAAAACTGGCCATGTTCCTAGAAAGAAGAGCTGCTCCATCCAAAGAGGGATGGATGCCGTCTCTTCTCATCAGACCAGGTTTTCCCCAAAAAGTTTTCCAATTATCAATGTAACCCACGTTGTTTTCAGGACACCAGCTAGACAGCCAGCGGTTGAAGGACAGCATGCGGCTAAACGTGTCGTCACTGGTCCGATCGGGCAGGGGGCCAGAGAAAATTACGGAGTCCGACATTGTTTTGGCAAACTTACACACTGAAGCAACATTAATGTTAGTGACCTCCGATTGGCGTAACCGGGTGTCGTTACCACCAGCGTGAATAACAATCTTACTGTATTTACGCTTATCCTTAGCCAGCAGTTTCAGATAAGATTTAATGTCGCCCGCTCTGGCCCCAGGTAAACATTTAACTATGGTTGCTGGAGCCTCTAATGCCACGTTTCTGATTATGGAGCTGCCAATGATCAGAGTCGGCTTGTCAGTGGGTGTGTCACTGAGCGGGGAAAATCTATTGTTAGCATGAGTTTGATTTACCCAGCGGTTGGTCCAAGACTCCCTAACGAATCTCCAGGATTAAAAAGGAGGAAATAAATCCATAAAAAGAGCGTCTGTTTCAACGGTCCTTCACTGGTGGTAGCACACACTGATTGCACCTACAAAACACCAATGCTCCCTTTTTATTGGTCATTCCACGAGGTCAAAGTTCAACTTCCTCTACAGTTGCTTTTCAAAATAAAAGCATATACATATACACATTCTTATTTACATATTTACAAAGATACAATACATAACAGAGCATATTATTCTGATACTTAACAGAAACGTGGACGGGTTGGTGGTGGCCCACGGGCTGGGTTCTATGCTTCCTGCGTACCGTCACCCAGCCGGCCTGAGGTCCCGGCTGCTCGGGTTCTGCTGGAGGATCGCTACAGGGTTGTTCTGTGCTAGTTAGCCCCGCGCTAGCTAAGTAGCTACGGCTGTTTACGGGTTTTTCAACAGCACGGAGCCAGGACTCCAATTCCGACACCCTCGCCTCCAAAGCTACAAAAATGCTACATTTATTACACGTACCATTATCACTAAAGGAGGCAGAGGATTAACTAAACATCTCACACAGAGAGCAAGAGTTAGGAGACGGAGAAGCAGAGACAGAAGTAGCCATAGCCGTTCTGAGGCTAAGCTAACTGGACGAGCAAATTGTTCAACACCAAATAAACTGCGTGCGAACTCAAATGGTTCCCTAAAAGCTAGGTGGAACAACAGAAAATGTGTGTTTTTGCGTGCTTATGTGCTACAATAACTCAGAGATATCCTAGTACAGAGAAATTAAATCAGTTTTAGCAAGCCCTAAACACCAAACAGCTACACGTAGTGCAACACTGAAAACAGGAAACAGGAAACGCCTTACCCCCAGGTGCAGCCAATCAGCTTCCAGCAGTGATCAGTGATCATGTATGCACAGTAAAGGCATTCTTTATTCTGGCCAAATAAAAGTGAGTGATCAGTAAAAGGATGAAGCTTGAGGCCTGATCCATTAAACTGTCAGTCTTTTTAGTTTCACTGTAGAAACTCTGAAATTAGTGCCAATGATCCCTCTATGATTTATTCATCTGAATTATTCCAGAGGTACAGTCGTTGGTGCTTGTTAAGATCATCTCAGAGTTTCAGCTCTGATTTAAATGACAGAAGGTGATCATAGTTTAACCTGCGATCAGTCATTTTTGTTTCTGCATGTGTGATTCAGAAGAGTCGGCGATAGCTCCAGAGCAGCTCAGGACGCCGCTGTAGGATTTATGGTGGTCGGGCGAGTTTAGGAGCCACTTCTAAAACAAAAAACACGTTTCTGCAGCGAAAATGTTTTTACTTTGGTGACAACACGATGGCTGAATTCAGGTGTTTTTGCAGGCAGAGAACTCGGCGCTGTCGGTGGAAAACGACAACCAGAGGAAACAGTATGAGCGCTGCCTGGATGAGGTGGGTTTTAAAACGTTCATCAGGACTTTATCGACCCTGAACTCTTAGTGGAAGTTTGGTAAACTTTAATTTATTTTGTTAAAACCATGAAAATAGTGAAAAACAGAATTAAAAAGCAAATAGTAAACAACCTGTATTTGTTCTACAACCCCCCAAGGTGCTTCACAAGACAATCAGTCATTCACCCATTCACACACACACATTCACTCCCATTCACACACACATTCACACACCCATTTACACACCCATTCACACACACATTCATACACACATCCACACACATTCTCACACCCATTGATACCCATTCACACACACACATTCACAACAAAAGCAGGAAAGAAGGTGGTTCTGAAGGTAGAAAGGGTCCAACCTGGTACTGGGGAAGTGGACCTAATAAAGTGGCCGTTCAGTGTATTTTTTTATTTTATAATTTCGACCTCTTATGGTGAATTATATAAATGGAAGCCGTGTTCCCTCGCCCAGACGTGGCTCACCGGGGCCCCCCTCTGGAGCCAGGCCTGGAGGTGGGGTACATTGGCGAGGGCCTGGTGGCCGGGCTTTCACCCATGGAGCCCGGCTGGGCACAGCCCGAAGAGGAAACGTGGGTCCCCCTTCCCATGGGCTCACCACTCGTGGGAGGGGCCAAAGGGGTTGGGTGCAGTGTGTGACGGGTGGTAGTCGAGGGTGGGGACCTTGGCGGTCTGATCCTCGGCTACAGAAGCTGGCTCTTGGCACATGGAATGTCACCTCTTTGGTGAGGAAGGAGCCTGAGTTGGTGTGTGAGATTGAGAGGTTCCGACTAGATATAGTCGGATTCACCTCAACGCATGGCTCTGGCTCTGGAACCAGTTTCCTTAAGAGGGGTTGGACTTTCTACCACTCTGGAGTTGCTCCCACTGAGAGGTGCCGAGCAGCCCTCCGCCTACGTGTGGGGGGACGGGTTCTGACTGTGGTCTGTGCTTATGCATCAAGCTACAGTTCAGACTACCCACCCTTTTTGGAGACCTTGGAGGGGGTGCTGGAAAGCGCTCCTTTCTGTGACTCCCTCGTTCTGCTGGTGGACTTTAACGCTCACATGGGCAATGACAGTGAGACCTGGAGAGGTGTGGTTGGGAGGAACGGCCACCCGATCTGAATTCGAGTGGTGTTTTGTTATTGGACTTCTGTGCCAGTCATGGATTGTCCATAATGAACACCATGTTCAGACAAAAAGGTGTTCATATGTGGTCTTGGCACCAGGATACCTTAGGCCGCAGCTCGATGATCGACTTTGTTGTTGTTTCGTCTGACCTGCGGCCGCATGTCTTGGCCACTTGGGTGGAGAGAGGGGCAGAGCTGTCAACTGACCACTACCTGGTGGTGAGTTGGCTCAGATGGTGGGGGAGGATGCCAGTCAGACCAGGCAGGCCCAAACGTATCGCGAGGGTCTGCTGGGAATGTCTGGCAGAGTCTCCTGTCAGAAGGAGCTTCAATTCCCACCTCCGACAGCATTTCCAAAATGTTCCAGGGGAGGCGGGAGACATTGAGTCTGAATGGACCCCGTTCCGTGCCTCCATTGTTGAGGCAGCTGACCGGAGCTGTGGTCGCAGGATCGTTGGTGTCTGTCGTTGTCACGGTCTGCCTCTATCAGCAGGTGAGGTAACCTGGCAGTCAGCTGTTTGTGTTGCAGGTGGGCGTGGCATGAGCTCCAGCTGATCCTGATTCTGCTAATCAGAGGGCTAGGGCATTTAAGGAGCGGTGTGACACAACTCCAGCGCTGGTTGAGACTCTCACCAGGGTAGCTTCTAGCCCAGTACATTACCTGATCTTCCAACGAACTTGCTTCTCGCATCCTCTAACCATGCCTGGAGTTGTTTTCCTCGTCCCGTCGCTCAGATCCTCTGGCCTCCACCCTCCATCGCTCTGCCTGCCTGCCTGCCAACCTACACCCTGGACTCACACAACCTTTTCCTGTCCACCTCCTCTACTACCATTGGACCTGCTGCCTCTCCTCCACTGAACTTCACCAGTCCACCACCGCTAAGAACTGGTTTAAGACGTAAGAACAATTCAAACACCAAACTTATTCTCTTGGTTCTCTGGTTCCGCCTCGTATTCACGATTGTTTATTCTTTCGTTTTAGATTTCTGGTCCATTCCTGTTCCTGCTTTTCTGGAGCAGCTCCCTTAGTTTTTCCTTTGCTTCATTTAATAAAATAGTTTACTCTTTTACTTACCTGGTTTTCACGTGTGGTTCTTCATGTCCTGGGTTAAGCACCTTGCCCACAACATGACAGAATCAACCGGCCAAATGAATACATCCTCTGAAGAACCGCTTCCTGTCGCCATAGCCAATACCTTGTCCCAGCATGAAAGTTCCATCCGGTCAGTACTCGACCAATTATCCGCCGCTAATCAATGTCTTTTCCAGCTCAACACCGCCTTACACCAAATGAATGAAAGACTCACTTCTATGCTGCCTCCGCCCGTTACTTCCATAGCTTCATCTCCACTGCCACTTCCGGTTCAGCAGCATGGGGTTAGTTTCCGGGTCGCCGAGTCGCCACAGCCTGATACATTCTCTGGCGAGCCAGGTAAATGCCGCTGTTTCCTACTACTCTGCCAGTTAGACTTTGAAAGGTCACCAGACACCTTCATAATTGATTCGGTTAAAATCTCGTACATAGTCGGTTTACTCCGGGGTAGGGCTCTGCAATGGGCCGAGGCTAAGAGCCGGCAGGCTAGCTTCCTGCGAGGTCTGCTCTCGGCTTTTCTAGCTGATTTCAAACAACTTTTTGGAAGGAGTCTTCCGCAGAAATCGCAAAACAGATTTGGAATCTCCAGCAGGGTAAACAGTCAGTCCTCAATTTCGCTGTAGAATTCCGCACTTTGGCTTCCATTTTCAACTTTAGACGAGACTTATCTAAAAGCCGCTTTCTCTCAGGCTTTGACCGATAAGATAAAAGATCAGCTCGCGTTTTGCCAGGAACCCGAGAACCTCGAGTCCCTTATCAACCTCGCCTCTAACATTGAGAAACGCCTTAAGGAAAGACAAGACTTCGACGTTCAGGCCACCTTCAACCACTGCTTCACAGCAACATCCCCATCAAACACCTCAACAGCACCTCCTTCCTTCGGGGTTAGATGAACCCATGCTAATCGGACGAGCGCAGTTAACTTCCGAGGAGAAAATGAGATGCTGTTCCCTGGGCCTTTGCCTCTATTGTGGTCAGCCTGACCACTTAATCCATAACTGTCCTGTTCGGCCAAAAACCACAGCCCACCAGTAGGACTGGGATTACTGGTGGGTGGGATTCGTAGTGCTCAAAATTCCCAGTGCAGCTTAACTTGTACTGTTTCGTTCCACCTGCAAACATTCCCTACCAAGGCACTCGTGGACTCTGGGTGTGAAAGGAATATTCTGGACCAAGAGGTGGTACAACAACTGAACATTCCCTATAGGTTAAAAAAAATTGTAAGTCGCTTTGGGTAAAAGCGTCTGCTAAGCACATAAACAACACATAAACAACATAAACAACAACAACATTCCTACTACTCCTCTCCTTACACCCATTCTCGCCGCCTCGCTCGATGGCTACGCCCTAACCACCATAACCCATCGCACCGTGCCCATAAGCCTGTTGATCTCCAGTAATCATCTTGAGACTCTAAGCTTTTATGTGTTTCCGTCTCCACAGTCTCCAGTGGTGCTAGGACATGAATGGTTGGTTTCACATAACCCTCAGATTGACTGGAAAACCGGGTCAGTGTCAGTTTGGAGCCGTTTTGTTTGGCTCACTGTCTCCTCTCAGCTCCTCTCCACATCCAGATCACCAAGAACCCGGCTCAGGAACCACCTGGAGTTCCCTCTGAGTACTACAACCTGCTACAAGTCTTCAGCAAGGACCGGGAATCCTCCCTGCCTCCTCATCGCCCCATGACTGCGGAATTGACCTCGTCCCCGATGCCATTCTACCAACAAGTAAACTGTACAATCTTTGAAAACCAGAGCAAGAGTGTATATCTAAATACATTTCAGAGTCCCTAGCCTCAGGAACCATAAGGCCGTCCACGTCCCCCCTGGGGGCTAGGTTCTTCTTCGTGTCCAAGAAGGACGGGTCGCTCCGTCCATGCATCGACTACAGAGTCCTCAACCAGATCACCATAAAAACAAATATCCTTTGCCCTTGCTGTTCTCTACTTTTGAACCGGTAAATGATGCAACTATTTTCACCAAACTAGGCCTACGAAACGCCTACCACCTGGTAAGGATCCGTGAAGGGGACGAGTGGAAAACAACCTTCAGGACACCACTTGGCCACTTCCAATATCTAGTCATGCCTTTTGGACTCACCAACGCCCCTGCAGTTTTTCAGTCTCTGGTCAACTCCGTACTAGGTGACTATATCAACAAATTCATTACAGTTTACCTGGACAATATACTTATCTTTTCTAGAACCCTTCCAGAACACCGACAACACGTCTGAGCGGTCCTCCAACACCTCCTCGAGAACTGATTGTACGTTAAGGCAGAAAAGTGAGTTCCACGCCTCCTCCGTCAAGTTTTTAGGGTTTGTTCTGGAGAGTGGTCGGCTGAGGACGGACCCTGACAAAGTAGATGCCATTCAGACATGGCCAACCCCCTCAACACGTAAGCAACTAAAACGATTTCTAGGCTTCGCTAACTTTTACAGCCGTTTTATTAGAAACTACAGCCAGATCGCCACACCTCTCACACAGCTAACCTCCATCAAGAATCAGAATCAGAAGAATTTTATTGCCAGCGCTCCTTTCAGAGCGTAGGAACTTGACCCTTTTCATGGTCCCAGGAAGCAGACCAGGCTTTTCACTCTCTTAAGAACTGTTTCACCCAAGCACCCATACTCACTCGCCCCGACACTTCAATCCAATTCACCCTGGAAGTCGACGCCTCTGACACTGGGATAGGAGCTGTCCTCTCTCAAGTCTCCCCAATGGATCACTGCCTCCATCCCTGTGCCTTCTTCTTTCGTCGTCTCACTCCTTCTGAACAAAACTATGACGTGGGTGACCGAGAGTTATTGGCTATAAAACTAGCATTGGAGGAGGGGCGCCACTGGTTAGAAGGAGCAGAACACCCCATAATCATATGGACCGACCATAAGAACCTGGCTTACCTCAAGGAGGCTAAGATGCTGAACCCCTGTCAATCTCGCTGGTCGTTATTCTTTTCCCGTTTCAACTTTGTCATTTCTTTCAGGCCCGGCTCCAAGAACATTAAACCTGATGCTCTCTCTCGCCAATACGCCTCGGATAGAGGTGGAACCCACCACCATCCTGCCTGCCTCCTGCATAGTCGGCTCCATCTCCTGGGACATAACGAACAAGGTCCTGGAGGCTCAACAACATGAACCAGATCCAGGTACCGGTCCACCACACAAAATTTATGTTCCTTCCAGCACTTGAGGGGCTCTTATGCATTGGGCAGATATGGCGAGGTTTTCCATTCATCCTGGTCTTGGCAGAACCATAACTCTCATCAGAAGGACCTTTTGGTGGCCATCCATGTATAGGGACGTAAAGGAGTACATCAGCGCCTGCCAGGTATGTGCCAGGTACAAGAGCAGTAACCAGTCTCCCCAGGGTCTCCTCCAGCCTCTGCCGGTCCCTCCTCGTCCGTGGTCACACATCGCCCTGGATTTTGTAACTGGTCTCCCCACATCCAGAGGGTTCACTGTCATACTCACCATTGATCGACCGTTTTTCTAAAGCCTGCCATCTGGTCCCACTGAAGTCACTCCCTTCATCTGCTGAAACCGCTGAACTGCTCGTGAAACATGTTTACCGCCTTTATGGTCTGCCAACTGAAATCCTGTCAGACCGAGGTCCCCAGTTCATATTCCGGGTCTGGACTGAGTTTGCTAACTACTTGAGGGCTCAGGTCTCCCTCACCTCTGGTTTTCACCCATAGACTAACGGCCAGGTGGAGCGTATGAACCAGGAGCTGGAGGCCATGGAACCACCCTGTGCCTCGAACCCTGCTGGGTGGAGTTGACAATTGTCATGGGTGGAGTATGCCCATAACTCCCACACCTCTGCCTCCACAGGTCAGTCTCCATTTGAGGTCTCCCTTGGATATCAACCCCCTCTGTTTCCCTACAACTCGGTTGCCTCCACCACAGCTCCCCAGTTTCTCAGCCGGGCTCGACACACATGGAACCAGACCCGGGCTGCCCTTCAACGCACAGCTGATCGCAATCGCAGGCTTGCGGATCGTCACAGACGTCCGGTGTCTGTTTACACTCCTGGGCAGATGGTTTGGCTCTCCTCTCGGGATATCAAGGTCCGGGGCGCCAACAGGAAGTTTTCTCCCTGCTACCTCGGCCTGTTCCCTGTAGCCTAGGTTCTCGGTCCCGTCTCCATCCACCTGTCCTTGCCTCCATCTATGAAGGCACATCCAGTGTTTCACGTCTCCCTGCTCAAGCCTATAGTTTCCAGTCCTCTGTGCCCACTGCCGATTCTCCTCCGCCGGTCCGCCTCGCTGATGGTGGGCTCGGCTACAAGGTTAACCGCGTCCTGGACGTCCGGCCGCGCGGACGTGGTCGCCAGTTTCTGGTGGACTGGGAGGGGTATGGTCTTGAGCACCGGCAGTGGATCCCTGGGTCCTGGATCGAAGATCCCTCTCTCTTCCTGAACTTCGAGGCCTCCTGTCCTGCCTCTCCCTCCACCTCCTCCTCCTCGGCTGGGCCACCGGGTGGCGTCCCTTGAGGGAGGTGTACTGTCACGGTCTGCCTCTATCAGCAGGTGAGGCAGTCAGGTGTTTGTGTTGCAGATGGGCGTGGCATGAGCTCCAGCTGATCCTGATTCCACTAATCAAAGAGCCAGGGGATTTAAGGAGCGGTGTGACACAACTCCAGCGCCGGTTGAAAGTCTCACCAGGGTAGCTTCTAGCCCAGTACATTACCTGGTCTTCCAACGAACTTGTTCAATGAGATCCTGCATGATCTTGTTTCTAGTATCGCGCCTCACCACGCCACACCAAACTTATCATTCTCTTGGTTCTCTGGTTCCGCCTCGTATTCACGATTGTTTATTTTTTCGTTTTAGATTTCTGGTCAGTTCCTGTTCCTGCTTTTCTGGAGCAGCACCCTTAGTTTTTCCTTAGCTTAATTTAATAAAATATTTTACTCTTTTACTTACCTGGTTTTCACGTGTGGTTCTTCACATCCTGATTTAAGCACCTTGCCCACAACATGATAGTCGTGGTGGCAACCCCCGAATCCGCTGGTGGACACCTGCAGTTAGGGATGCTACCAAGCTGAAGAAAGAGTCGACCACCCGAGCTGAACGCAGCTCGGGTGGTTGCCAAGGCAAAAACCTGGGCATGGGAGGAGTTTGGTGAGACCATGGAGCAAGAATTCCGTACAGCTTCAAGGAGATTCTGGTCCACCATCCGGCGCCTCCGAGGGGGGGGGGGGGGGGGGGGTGCAGTGCGCTACCAACGCTATCTATAGTGGGGACGGTGTGCCGCTGACCCCTACTTAGGACGTTGTGGATCGGTGGGCAGAATACTTCGAAGACCTCCTCAATCCCACCGACACGTCTTCCAGTGAGGAAGCAGAGTCTGGGGACTTTGGGTTAGCCTCTCAAATCTCTGGTGCGGAGGTCACTGAGCTGGTTAAAAAGCTCCTCTGTGGCAAGGCTCCAGGGGTGGATGAGATCCGCCCGGAGAGTTCCTTAAGGCTCTGGATGTTGTGGGGCTGTGTTGGCTGACGCGGCTCTGCAATATCGCGTGGACATCGGGGGCAGTCCCACTGGACTGGCAGACTGGGGTGTTGGTCCCCTTATTTAAAAAGGGGGACCGCAGGGTGTGTTCTAACTACAGGGGGATCACACTCCTGAGCCTTCCTGGTAAGGTCTATTCAGGGGTTCTGGAGAGGAGGGTCCATCAGATTGTTGAACCTCAGATACAGGAAGTATCTCGGGGTCTTGTTCACGAGTGAGGGAAAACTGGAGCGTGAGATCGATAGGCGGATTGGTGCTGCATCTGCAGTGATGCGGGCGTTGTACCGGTCTGTCATGGTGAAGAGAGAGCTGAGCCAGAAGGCGAAGCTCTCGATTTACCGGTCGATCTACGCTCCTACCCTCACCTATGGTCATGAGCTTTGGGTAGTGACCGAAAAAACGAGATTGCGGATACAAGCGGCCAAAATGAGTTTTCTCCGCAGAGTGGCTGGGCTCTCCCTTAGAGATAGGGTGAGAAGCTCTGTCATTCGGGAGGGGCTCGGAGTAGACCCGTTGCTCCTCCACATCGAGAGGAGCCAGTTGAGGTGGCTCGGACATCTGGTCAGGATGCCTCCTGGACGCCTCCCTGGTGAGGTTTTCTGGGCACGTTCAACCAGGAGAAGACCTAAAGGTAGACCCAGGACACGGTGGAGGGACTATGTCTCCCACCTGGCCAGGGAACGCCTTGGGATTCCCACAGAGGAGCTTGCCCAAGTGGCTGGGGAGAGGGAAATCTGGGCATCTCGCCTTAGGCTATTGCCCCCGCGACCCAACTCTGGATAAGCGGATGAAAATGGATGGATGGATATAATTTTGTCATCATACAGGAGCAGAGATGGGCCAGGCCACCTGGAAGTGGTCTTCCTCCCCCCATCCCTTTGAAGCGTCTCCATCTCAGAGAAACCGAAGCTCTTTTTTTTCATGGCAGCCTTCACTAATTACCTGGGAGAGAGCATGAATGAAACTGGTTGAGTTTCTGCTGTGAGAATAATTCCTGCTCCTCTGCTGCTTCCCTGTCCTGTCCTGCCTGTAAATCCTTCTGCCGAGGCTTTCTACATTAGGGTCTGAAGAGCTGAGGCGAGGTGTTTTCATGCGAAGATAAAAGATAGTCATTTACCATATTTTCCGGACTATAAGCTGCTACTTTTTTCCCACGCTTTGAACCATGCGGCTTATAATGAGGTGCAGCTTTACTGAAGATGTTCCTTCACCTGCCAGGGGGCGCTTTAGCAGAACGTGAAACAGGTGGAAGTCAAAAGTGGAAATCGAAGTAAGTGCTCATTTTAATTTAGCACATGCAAGCAGCCACGACGAAGAATTGTTTTCAAATCCATACCCCCTCATCATGGTAACTACACGTATGAGTTCATATGATGCCGCATTTAAGTTGAAGGCCATCGATCTGGCAGTAAAGGAGGGAAACAGTGCTGCCGCACATAAGCTAGCGGGAAGAACTCATTCAAGCCAGCTTCACCCGGGGATGATGACAGCAACACGGACAGCGACACTGACATCGCCACAGAAAAGGTATGTGACGAAGCTCTTCTGAGGCTGTTCAACTCCGACACTGAAGAAGAGGACTTTAATGGCTTTAGTGTGCAGGAGGAAGATGAGTGCGAATGACTTCTTCTGGTAGGCAAGTGTGTTTTATTTACTAACCAGGCATGTTTTGTGTGCAGTTTTTATTTTCTAATCATCCAGGGCTTATTAATGCTGTGTCAGCACTGTTCTTTTCTTCTAAAAATGCAAATGACCGGTAATAACGTGTCCGTGCTGTTTTTACTTTATAACCATCCAGAAATATGAATACTATCAGTGCTCACCCATGTTTAAAATTTGTTTTGTTGAATTAAAACAACAATGAAAAACCTCCGTGTAGCGTCTTTCTGTCTAATTATCTTATGTTATGGTCGTACATGCGCTGTGCGCCGGAGACCCGCATGTGGCTGCTGCACCGCGGCTTGTATTTGAGTGTGGCGTGTGTGTGTAGAAAACCTTTTTTTTTTTTTTTTTTTTTTTTGGTGCGGCTTATATTGAGATGCGCTCCATAGTCCGGAAATTATGGTAGTGGCATAAAGATGGAGAAACTTGGTTATTATGGTTCAGCGATGAGCTGAAGAGAAGAGAAGATGTTTCAGATGTGACGGTTTTTGTTCTCATGATTACATCATGAAAATACATGAGAACAATGGAACGATTTCCTCAAAATATGCATTTGTTCCATTTTCAAACTGCATAATGAGAATAAATGCATGTCAAAGCTGGAGGCTCCAGCACCATTTTAAACTGTAATGTTTCTTCCAGGTGGCTAACCAGGTGGTCCAGGCTCTCCTCACACAAAAGGTTTGTTTCTAGAGAACAAGAGACCTCTGATGAACCAAACGACCTCCTCTTCCAGCCTGAATGTGGTTGGGTTTTTATTTTCCAGGATCTGAAAGAGGAGTGTGTGAAGCTGCGGACTCGCGTGTTTGACTTGGAGCAGCAGAACCGAATCCTGAGTGTCCTGTTTCAGCAGCGCGTCAAAACGTCCACAGCCTCCGTCTCTCAGGTGCGTGTACGTTGACACTGATGCACGCTGACTACCCGCTTCAAGGGTGTTTAAATTTTACATGAGCTCCACTTTCACACGTCTGAAACATCCACTCACTGATTCGAGCTGCAGGTTTAGTTCTCTAAAAATGTTTTTCTATTTCAGTTCTCACCTATTAAATTACAGAATCTGCACAACTGAACAAGTTTTAGGTCTTCAAATAAGTGTTTTCATGCCAGAAGTGAACTAATAAAGAGCCGGAGCAGCATCCTGCTGACAGACCTGACCATGTTCCTCTAACTGGAAAGTTCTGAACCGTAAATGGGATAATTGGATAAAATCTCTTCCTGCCTGGTGGAGCTTGAACCATCAGGGATTCTTCTTTTGGTAAAGCTGTTTTACCACAAAGTGGGGATGGCAACATTATTATTCATATCTCAGGATTAAATTATTAGTCCTTTATTGTTATCTTACATTTTAATCCTTATTTCCTATTAAGAAATTGTTTTATTATTGTGCACCATGTCGTGTTGGATTGCTTCTGTAGGTGTAGCTGTACGTGCTCATTAGTGCACGTGAGCTCGTGCTGAAATGTTGTGCAGAAAAAAGTAGAATTCCTTCAACCAGATGATCAGTAGTTTTGTTAGAAGGCAATGGACGAGTCGCGTTGCTGTTAGCCAATCAGAGGTGATACGTTTGCATATCATGAATTTTAGTGAATGAGACTCTAAATTCTGCTGTTTTCTGCCTCTGGCAAACATCTACTCACTCAAACAGAAGTGCAAGTGCCAGTTTTTTCCACACTAGGAAGCCCATAAGTCACACCCATCTACTTAAGGATCACGGGTCCCTGGAAAAATAAAATAAATGCAAGTCAACAGGGCTATTTTCTAATCCGTCTGTTATGTGCCATGGATTATACATGATGTCTGTGAATTTTAAAGACACAGTCTAACGTCTGATTTTAGTCATAGTAATTAAATGATAAATGACCCGCACTTGTACAGCTCTTTTCAGAGTCAGAAGACTCTTAAGCACTTTACATTACAGTGTATCATTCATCCATTCACACGCAGGTGGGGATGAACTACGATGTAGCTACAGCTGCCCTGGGGCGCACTGACAAACTGATAAATCTCAAAGTACATGACAGGCGTGGTTGAAACACATCATTATTTATCACATAAATTGAAATAAAACATATGTGTGTAAAACATGTGTGTGATTCAGGGCATACGGCAAAGCGGATTAGAAAATAGTTTTTTTTATTCCCGTTCAGGGACCCACGAGCCAAGGGAAGAGGAGGACACTTAAGGCAGATTTATTCTTCACCGTCTGCTTCGGAGACGCACAACGCCATTATGCGTCGGCGCAAGGACTCTCCGACGGGCTCACAGAGGGTGATGGAGAAATGCCCAAAATTTTAAACTTCCGTCAAAAGTGACAGAGACCACAAGCTTGTGATTGGGCAGGACGCCGCTTCCTGAAAATTCGTCACCAGCAATGCCCTTCCCCCGTTAGATATTTAGCGGCAGACCCAGAACAAATTGAAGAACTAATTGCGTGTGCGTCTGTCTGTGTTTGATTTATGCTTCTCCATCTGCGTCAGTGCGGAGACACGCAACGCCATTATCCGTCCTTGCGTAGGGCTCCGGCAGGCACGTAAGTACGTACGGAGTCGAGCCGACTTTTTTAAACATCCGTCGAACGAAACGGATTACGCAAGCTTGTGATTGGTCAGGACGCTGCTGTTATTTACAGCGCCGCCATTGCAAAGAGAGCCAAGAATAACTAGCGGCAGACACGGAGAAGCTTGAAGAATACCTCGCGAAAAAACTCTAAAAATATGAACGTTTAATTCTCCCGTGACTGGAGGAGTGAAAAGATGCGCAGCAAGTGTTTTATTTGTGGACGGAAATGACAGGAAACGTGGGTTTAGAGGTGGGGAGCGCATGAAGAGGTGGAGGAGAATGAGAGACAAATATGTCCATGTTAAAAAGTCTCTTATATACAAAAAACACAATATAAACACACAATCTTGGACCGATACATGACAGGATACCACAGAACAGCGCTACGCCCTCTGTTTTCCTGCCGGGCAATTGCTTTGCAACACACTCCAGGAGATGGAGAAATATGAGAGCAAAACGCGTCCGTCCGTCCGTGCGTGTCTGTCCCTTGCGGAGCTGACGGAGAAGCATAAACCATGAGTCTCTTCGGGTGTGTCCGTCCGTGTGCGTCTGTCCATGTGCGTCTGTCCGTGTGCGTCTCTCCATGTGCGTCCGTCCGTGCGCGTCCGTCCGTGTGCGTCTGTCCGTGTGCATCTCTCCGTGTGCGTCTGTTCGTGTGCGTCTGTCCGTGTGCGTCTGTCCGTGTGCGTCTGTTCGTGTGCGTCTGTCCGTGTGCGTCTGTCCGTGTGCGTCTCCCCGTGTGCGTCTGTCCGTGTGCGTCTCTACGTGTGCGTCTCTACGTGTGCGTCTATCCGTGTGCGTCTGCCTGTGCGCGTCCCTCCGTGCACGTCTGTCCGTGTGCGTCTGTCCATGTGCGTCTGACTGTGTGCGTCTGTCCGTGCGCATCCGTCCGTGTGCGTCTCCCCGTCTGCGTCTCTCCGTGTGCGTCTCTCCGTTGCCGAGCTCACGGAGAAGTATAAATGAGGCTTTAAGCTGGATTTATACTTCTCCGTCGGCTCCAAAAGGGAGAGACGCACGGACGGAGACATTTTGCTCTCATACTTCTCCGTCTCCTGGGGAGTGTTGCAAAGCAATTCCCCGTCAGGACAACAGAAGGCGTAGCGCTGTTCTGTGGTATCCTGTCATGTATCGGTCCAAGATAGTGTGTTTACGTTGTTTTTTTTTTGTATATAAGATACTTTTTAACACGGACAAATTTGTCTCTCATTCTCCTCCACCTCTTCATGCGCTCGCCACCTCTAAACCCACGTTTCCTGTCATTTCCGTCCACAAATAAAACGCTCCTTTTCACTTCTCCAGTCATGGGGAATTAAACATTCATATTTTTAAGTTTTTTCG
>NC_091747.1:24185158-24282658 GCF_043380555.1 Nothobranchius furzeri | reverse complement strand
ATACAATAAAACAGTATTTTTATATATTTAGAAAGTATTCAAACACGATTGCTCTAAGAGTTTTAACCCTGCAATGAAGGATTTTATTTTGTGTTATTTTATTTGCGTTTTATAGTCTTATTTGGGGAATTAAATGTTATAAAGTTATCCAAAATGTTTAATTTTTGTTCAATCATACTGTTTTTCACAATTTCTTTAGTTAAGTAGTTTTTTCCAGATTAAATTAATCACATGCTTAAGCAGTTAATTGGATTAATAACAGCTAATTTAAATTATAAAGTGTTTAATGCAGCTTAAATGTTTGATTTGCATTTTTCAGTTTGAACTGTGTCAGAGCACACACATACGCATATATATATATATATATATATATATATATATATATATATATATATATATATATATATGTGTGTGTGTGTGTGTATAAATATGTGTGTGTGTGTGTGTGCGCGTGTGTGTGTGCGTGTGTGTTAATTGTTAATTTATTTTCTCGCTCAGCAGTTTCATTCATCATTCATGCAAAATACAATCATCAACAGTCTCCTAACTGAAAAAAGGGGGAGGAAGAAGAAGTCTTATATGACCTACCCCTTTCTACTTCATACAATATAATTTACAGAATGGCCTTATACACAAACCAAGTATAGAACTTCCTTATCTTTGTAAACAAAATCACAATAAAACTTATCAATATACTTATTCAATATTTACTTATCAATCATACGATTCCATGATTTTTTCTTTATATAGTCTCTTAAATTGATCTGTAGTTAAACATTTTTTCAGGTCATGATCCAGATTATTCCATAATTTTACTCCATATACTGAAATACACATTTGCTGTAATTTGTTCGTGCAAAAACTCTTTAAAACTCAGGCTTCTTTCTATTTTTTCCATCATTTGAAATCAAAACAAAAAACTTCTGTAACTTCACTGGCAGTAACCTCTTTTTTGCCCTGAACATAATTAGTAAAGTTTTCAAGTCCTTCTTCTTCCGACACTCGCAGAGTACAGACGCTTCTGCTTTTGCTCCCTTATCTTTTTTTCCCAAGGCTCTTTGTCCTGTCTGCCCACAGAGTGCTTCTCTGCATTTCTTCTGAAAAACCCTATTTTTTTAGAATGGATTTAATTAATTGGTCATTCAATGCGATTGACAAGATTTTTTCTACGATGAGAACGGAGGAGGGGGCTCCCACTTGCCCGCAAGGGAGACACACAGCGGGATATGTGCTCGATTCCTGGAGGGAGTGGAAGATCGTATGCCTCTCTCAGCTGTCCATTGAGGATGTCGAAGATGTGTGGATATTTGGCCTGATGATCACTGGATTTCTTCTGACTGGAGTGGGAGGATATCTGGTTTTCTGGAAATTTGGGAAGACGGGAGCGATTAGAGGGCGACCCGCACCCACGGAAAGCACCGTCCATGTGGAGACCTCACAGACTGGGACGTTACTCGAGGTGAATCATAAGCTGGACAATGTCCTAGCTGCGTTACAGGTATTAGTGTGCAAAATGGATGTCATCTCGGAGAGGGTCACTGGATGGTGTGGAGATGTTTAAAACCTGAATTGGCTTCACTGAAGGACTTGAATGATCAGTTACAGACTTCAAGGCAGAGAGGAAAATTATCTCTGCCTGACCCAAACAAAGTCTTGTTATCCGAATCTGACGCCATGGCAGCCTTGTGAATTCCAACAACAAACCCCCACGAAGGAATGCAGACAGATGCTGTCAAACCCCCGCCCCCCCCCCCCCCCCCCCCACACACACACACCTTCGGATTGGTGGACTTCAGCCTGGCGAGGTCATCAACCTGCAGGCGTCAATGTGCTCTGCGCTGCTCCCAAGATCTCCCTCCCACCTGTGGCTACAATGGCTGAGCGCCATAGGGCTGCTCTCGCTGGGGAAACAGGATCCCAGGCACCCCCCCCCCCCCCCCGGCCTTCCTCTCGGTGTCTCATGTTGTGAATTGTTGATGTTCGTGCTTATATGTTTGAGGCGTTTTTTTTTTTTTTTTTTTTTTGCATAGTAAAGCTACGCCCTGCCGGGAGTAACTCTGGTATGCCTTTTTTTCCCTCCCCCAATTTATCCTCATGTGATCCCCTTTTTATCTAATTAACGGTAGTGCGACTCTTGTTGCGAATGACCACAGTACCAATTCTTCTGTACTGAAACAATTGCCCCTCGGGGATGATTAAAGTTTTTTTGAATTTGAATTTGAATTTGATTTGAAATGAACCAAATCCCTGAATTACTATAGTCATGTCAATCCCATGACAATCAATAGATGTTTTATTTTTACTTTTCTTTACTATTGTCAATATTTCATTTTCACTTACATCTCCCAAAAATATAGACTGTAGAATTCTACTCCCTCCTTGTATTTTTACATCTTCCTTAACTTTTGTTTCCATAAATTTGGCCAGACTTGGCCCTATGTTTACGTAAAATGAATTAAATTCATTCACCACCTCACTTTTATCCCTCAGAACGTTATCTCCTTTAATAAAGTAATCTGGACAATTGGTGTGAAAAGACCTAGGCCTTACAACGCTATTCAAGATTCTCCATGTTCTTTTCATATCACCTTTACTTTCCTTCAACCTTAAATGATAATAATATTTTTTTTGCTTGCCTGATTATTGTTGTCAATTTATTTTTATAAGTCTTATACTTCATTTCTGTGCTTTTAGATCGAAGTCTGACAAAATCTCTATATAATTTATGTTTTTCTTACAGGATTTTAGTAGTACCTTCGTTAACCAAGGTTTTACATCAACATTTTTCTTTTTTTACATGTCAGCAGTGGGCGATTCTTATCATAAAGGGTTGTATATGTTTTTAAAAATGTATCATATGCTATGTTCACATCCTTAACATAAACCCCTCCAGTTTTCCTTTAACAGGTCATTACAAAATTTTGTTATTGCTTCCTCTGACCTTATTCTAATATGCTTTATCTGTTCAACTTCTTTGGTATTTTTTTTAATTTGACTATGATGTATTATGAATATTGGTAGGTGATCACTTAAATCACTTATTAAAAGACCACTATTAACTGCCTTATGTATTTCATTTGTATAAATATTGTCAATTAGTGTAGTACAGGTACTGGTAACTCTGGTTGGCTTAGTAATCACAGGATATGAACTCCTACTGGACACTGCATCTACAAAATCTGTAGTGGTTTTGTGGTTTTCTTGGTTAAGTAAATCAATACTGAAATCTCCACATATTAACCAGGTTTTCTTGTCATTTAATCCATCTATAAGATTTTCACACCTTTCTCTAAAACATTCAGTTTTAGAACCTGGTGTTCTATAAACACAAGCTACTATAATATTTCTTGTTTTTTCTGTCTCGATTTCAACAGCTACACATTCCATCCCATCTTCCAAGGCTACTGACATACACTCTACTATTTTACAATTCAAGGAACATTTACCATACAATGCAACCCCTCCACCTTTTTTCTTAACTCTATTTTTATAATACAAATCATACCCTTCTGTAACAAAATCAATACCCTTTTCTTCATTTAACCATGTTTCAGATAAAGCAATCACTTGGAAGTGGCTTTTAAATGTTTTCAAGTAATCATTCATCTTATCAAAGGTTGCATAAAGACTTCTACAATTAAAATGGATAAGTGAAAATTATCTAGATCAATAGAATCATTCAACTGATCATTTGTATATTATGTACAATTGTCATTAATTGCATTTAGTAGATTACTATCTGGATCAATATTAGTTTCATAGTCAAATGTTTTATATTTTGCAGCTTCAAATCTTTTCAAGAATTTTTCAGCTGATTTTACCGAAGCTATTTTTCCAAAAGTACCTCATCTCTTGTGCATCTCAAGAGACCTTGACTCCATCAGTCCATGGCTTGGAATTCTTCTCCTTCAACCTCCATCCTGTGCTCCTCATTATTGATTCCAGATCTTCCCTTTCTTCTGGAATATTCATCTTTACTCCAAATTCACTTAATCCAATTGCAGCAGCCTGGGGATCATTATGAAGTCGCACTTTCCCGTCCTCACAGAAGATCTTTAGTCTAGCTGGAAACAGAATCCGTGACTTAATTTTCCTTTCATTGAGTATTTTTCGCACTTCCTTGTATTTTACACGCTGCTTAAACACAGCTCTTGTAAAGTCCTCGTCGAAAAGAACATTTATAAATCTTGGTTTGCTCAATGCCAAAAGATGCATAGCTTTGTTTTGGAAGAAAACATGTCGACCGACTAGCGCTCATGATACAGATGATGTCCACTCTACCAATGGAAAGGATTACATATGTGTTACAAGGCAAACAGGAACTATTTGAGGAAATTTGGAACCCTTTTATTGATTATGCCAAGGATTTTGGTATGGCAAATGACAGTGATTGAGATGTGTAGGCACTGCGGTTCTTATTTGGTGGAAAGTTGTGATTCTTTTTTTTTTCTTACAGCATTGCATATTAAGTAAGTTATTTAATTATGTAAGGATAGCAAAGACAAAGGATGACAATGTGCGGTAGGTTGTACTGAAGTATTATACAGTTGGGCATCTGTGTTGTTTGTTTTGTAATTGTAGTGTTCAATGTAATTAAAATTAATAAACATATTTTGGCTAAATAAAAACAGAGATGTATGTTTCTTTTTTTTATCATTTACTTATTTATTGTTATACAAACTAAAACATCTGTTAAAGCTTTTGAACTTGAGAAGCCTGAATTTAATGTTCCGGTTAACAGAACTTTCATATCATTTCAGATTTTCCTCTGCAGGAGAAAACATTTATCAGAACACAAAGCCTCAACAAGTCCTAATAGTTTGTATTGGAGTAAATTCAAACCCTGGCTGTGAGCTCTAACGTTGTTTAAAAGGGATGCCATGCATAACCCTCTTTGTAATCTTATTATTACTTTGGAACCAGCATAAAAAGGTCTCTCCAGGGCATGGAGGTCCCCTGCAAAGCCAGGAACACCTGCTGAATTCAGCTAAATTTGTTGTTTCTGACCAGCACTTGCTCACATTTAAAATATAAATGAACTGTAAACAAATAAAGAGAGCTGAAGTTCAGCTCTCAGCCAGACTTAAATGTCAGAGGAAAGACATAAACTTCAGCCGTGATCACAGACCCGCAGGATGGAAACTCATTGCTTTTCTAAACAGGAAACATCTAACTACTGGACTGGAAATATCAAACCAAGACTTCATTAGCATTTGGATGGAAAGAGACCGCTTCACACACAACTTATTGATTTTTGGAGACAAATAGAGAGCTGCAGGGCATTCTCATAGGCTGTATACGGTTCCGACTGCACAGAGAATAAAATAATATTTTAAAACTAAGAACAAACAAGTTCACTGTAGTAAAAGTCAGCCAAGATGAAAATATGTGTTATAAATGTATTTCATAGTAAATTCTTCTTCAAATATAACTTTCAATGAGGGCTTTCCTGATTTAAGTTTGGCTTTCTTCAGTGTGTTCTTCAGATTCCTGATTATGGATTTCATGTTGGCTATTTTCCAGGAGGTCCAAAGAAACGGAAAAGCAGGAATTCCAGCTGGGCGATGGCCAAGTCTTTTGAGCCTGACATGTCCACGCAGCAGCGGAAGCGGCAGCGAGCTTTCACTGTCGAGTGCCTGCAGTGAGTACTCCAGTGGGTCTCATACCTGGGCAGATGGCCGAGGTTTCTCCAAGCAGGTCAGGAGTCTTTCTTGTTCTAATTCCATTTTCTTGTGTAAACTAATTTAATTATACATGACTTGTTATGCGCAGTGTGCCACAAGTCGGGACAAGAGGATGAGCACTGGCTCAGTATCTAGCAATCATTCAGCCTCCACTGAGCAAACAGAGCTGGGATGGAAGGAGGGACATATTCTGAAAGGCCTAAAGCGCCTTCAGATGAACAAGTTCAAAGATTCATCCTCGATTGCATCCGTGTCACACTGCAAAGACTGCATGACCTCAAACGAGGGCATATATTCTTCTGGAGTCAAGCTCTGCCAACAAGGGATCACAGTCGCGAAGGTGGCCTCCACAAGTAAGGCTTTCAAGGCTGATGCAGGGATTGGCACCTTAGACGCTGAAGATCCATATGATGAATCATCTAAACTACCTACAAGGGAATCCAGTGATCACACACCAAAGGATCATCTTAGTTTGGACAAACTAGATTTTTCTAAGGATGATGATGAAAATTTTAAAGTCGACTCTGTGAGTATTTCAGCAGATTCTGGTCTTTTTCCATCTCCAGACTCAGAAAACCTCTTGTTCTTGGAAAGTCCCACACTAAAGCCTGGTGTAAGCCCAACTGACAGCCTGACACGTTTGGAAGAAACGGACAAGAACTCTCTAGGAAAACATAAAGCATCCATTTTAAACTTCAGTGATCGCAACAACAACCAAGAACGATCTACTGACCGTAAATCTAGACTTGACTATAATAAAAGACAACAAGGGAGGCCTTCTACAAAGCTAACAGAAGCAGAAGAAAACGATGAAAGTTTCTCAATCAGGCATCCGGCAACAAAAGCTCTGAGTTGCATGAATGAAGCCAGACAACGCAGCTCCTCAATGGAGGTTCCTCACAGCCGAGATCAGGCAAAGGGATACAGGGATGATGCCACCTCAGAATCTCCTCAGAGGAAACCAAAACCTCAGTTTTGTGACTCAGCAAGGAAGGCATTCATCCTTCGAAGCAAGAGTGCAGACGGAGGGCAGGAACAACTTAAGCATACACATTCTCCTCTGCACCAAAAACTCATTAAGGGTCAAAGACCCAAAGTACAGTCAGAGCCAAAGCCTTTGGGGCACAGTGTCCCAAGCAAAAGGATAAATCTAGATAACATCCATGATTCAAGCAAGGGCATGCTATCAAAACCTGAGAAAGATGGAGACATGACAGCATCAACAAGCTCCAAGTCTCTAGAGAACATTCAGCAGTTGTCTCCTGTTGTGTCCCCTGTCAAACAGTCAAAGATTGTTAAGTCTCCAGGCATCAAGAGTCCAACTAAATCTGACTTACAAATCACTCGAGTCTCAAGCAATGGCTCGGGGGAAGAGAGCATCTATGACAATCTACCCTGTTCGCCACTAAAGCAGCGACGCCAAGACCATCACTGTGATGTTTCTCAAATGGAGCACAGGTCCCTTTCTCCTCCTTTTCCCCCAGGTCGAACCACTTCCCTCCTCCTTAGAAGCAGCTCTGAGAGTGCAGCCAAAGATCAAAAACTGATGGGTCAGAGACAAAGCTCGACCACAGGCAAGCCAGTCTCAACTGCAACCAGGACAAAGGATTTCTGTTCAATTTTAGAGAGTCGTACATCCAACATGATGAGAAATCTCCAACATGCATCCCTTCAAATAGGTGTGGATGGTAAACCAGTACAAGAAATCTCTGCAAACATCTACCAAACCAGTGCATCAAAGCTTCCACCAGTCCCTATTCAAGAAACCACAGAGTCCATCCAGCTGTCTGCAGACAGAGATGCCACATGCTGTAATGAAAATGGAACTCCATTTATATTATCAACTCAGAGCATCCTGCAACGATCTCAGCAAAGTGTTAGTGAACCAAAACTTTCAGAAGTCCTTCCAATTACGTTCCCTAATGTTTACTACCACGGGATATCCTATAACCCACAAACTTCGGGCGCACACGCTGTGAAAAGGACACTTCCTGTAAATGCTAAATCACATGAGGCGATCTCTGGACAGGACACAAGTACTTTCCTCATTTTTGGAAGGCAAAACAAAGACGATGGGAGAAGTCTGCAGACATTCCAGACTTTCACGTGTGATCCCCAGGTGATACACGAGTGCGGTGCTCATGACAAAGTTCACAGAAAGACTGAAACCCGCTGTAACTCGCTGGACTCTGACCCTGTTCAACCTGTTGCTTTAGACAGTGGTGGGATGTTAGATTGGGGATTTGACGAGCAAGGCTGGCTGTTTAAACGGTCTGTGTCTGTGTCTACCAGACCTCTTCTCAAACCAGTGTTGGGCATGAATGGGGCCAAGGCTCGCAGCCAGAGCTTTGGTGCTCGCTACATGGACAGACCGAGTTTCAACAGATCTGGAAAGGTCCGTACCCAGATCAAAACACACTCTGGAAGCTCTTTGAATTCTCTCGGGGATGTCCTTCCAGGAAGCATGAGTTGCTCCAGCAGCTACCACTGTCCAATGAATCGATCCCTTTTAAACAACTTTCTTATTGAAGAAGGGCTGACAGCTCCTTCACAGTTGGGGTCTTCCAATGAAAGACTTCAAAGTCTCAAACTCCAGCGGGAGCAGGCTAGGCGACTTCAGATCGAGCAACAGTTTTCAAGTGCCTTCGGGGAGCCAGTCTCTGAAGAACCAGAAAGGCAGAGCACCATTACCACTATTGAAGAGAAAGTGATGCTTGGGATTGAGGAGAACCTGCATAAGTCACAGGAGCAGGAGAGAACTATTGAAGTCAAGCAAAAGTCTGGCTCAAGCCTTGCAAGTTGGTTTGGTTTTCGCAAGAGGAATCTTCCTGCTCCGAGCAGCAGAAAGACCGAGCCACCAAAAGTCAAAGAAGAAAAGCGAGAACAAAAGATTACGTCCCTTCTGGGAGGAAAGAATACAAAGTCTGACAAAAAGAGAGACAGAAGAAAAAGTGATGGAAAAGACAGGTAAGAAATGCAGACAATCAGAAATCATAACGGTGGCCTTCGCTCCTTGGTTAAGTAGATTTAGTCATTTTTCGCAACAGTCTTTGATGTTTCAAACTTTTTAAGTCCTCAGACGTCTTCAGACATGTTTTATCAAGACCATCACTGTTTCAATAGGCAGGAAAGTCATTCATCAGCTGAATGACCCAGAGCATCCTGAGTCAATATCACTGAGTGCAGTTTTGTTGGCAAATTGTTTTTCTTCTAGCTCTGCGGGAAGAAGAGAGTCTCATGATGCGGTACGAGCTTGCATCTCAATGCCCTGCCCGGGAATTTCTTTGACTGAGATACAAGGACATGCTACCATCATCAGAGACCCAAAGGTGAATAATGTTTTTGTTGGAATCTCGATGTTTTTCATTTTCACTTTTCTAAGTCAGACGTCTGACCAATAACACATTAGGAAAACAACAGTCAGTGATGGTTGTTGAGGAGCAGTTCTCTTCCCACCTTCCTAAACGTTCCTGCCGTTGGAACATCTAAGAAGGTGTTTAAACTTCCTCACATGCTGGTCGGATGGTAGAAAGCAAGCCTTGGCGTGATGCTGATCGGAGTGTGGTCTTGGTCACGGTCATGGTGATCATGGTTGAACACCCTGGGATCATCATGACTCGAACTGCAACAATAGAATGTGATGAGGTGCAAGACAGCATCTCAGAGGCACCAAACACAGCCTTCTAGGGGTGGACCACCCAGATGCCAGCTGAAGGAGATTCTCCAGATGTTATGTAATCCTGTCAGGTTGTGTAGATCACAGCTGGGTTTTATTCCAAGGCAAAGGAGTCTCAATCTACAGATATTCCATCCTAGAACCAAACCAATCCAACAGAACAGAGGTGTTCAAAGTTTAATTTATGAACTGCTGCCTCACGGGGATTCGTTTCTACATGAAATTCCCAAAAATGCATCAACTCTTTCGCTGCCAGCCATTTCCTGATCGGTAAAGCCCTTCGCTGCCAGCGTTTCTCACCATTTTTACTGTTTATTTAAGAGTGACAGAACATTGTGCGCTAGGATGATGTTGACGCCAAAACAACCAAAACAAAGCAGAGACTCACCTCTTACATCAGGAAGAATCCATGTGTTTCAAGAGTTATCCGTTCTTTCATAATCCGTTGTTGAATTGTGATCGGCAGAAGCTTTTCCTGTTCGCGCCACACTTTTTTTTTTTACAGGAACGGCCCAAAACGATCTTCTAACACATGGATTTTCTGCTTCCTGATCACTTGACGTATGCAGATGAAGATCGGTATTAGAGCTGAGATGTTTGTTCTCACGGTGCGGGGGCTCGTTCCGATGCCCACACAGTAAAAAAAAATGCAAATGATGACTTCAGTGACTTTAGTCGTCATTGGCAATGAATGAGTTCACATGATGTATAAATTCTGAGTCGTCCTTTTTGTTTTTTGTTTTTTTATAAAAATCAAAGATGCAGATGATGAACCGAAGAGCTGATGGTGAGAATGGATCAGCGGTGAAGAGTCCAGCTCAGGATGCAGTCATAGGTCAGATTCTTTATATTTGTAGAAGTGTATACATCCAGGTACCTGAAAAGACCTGTCTGGTGGTGTTGTCTGCTTCTCGTGAGCTTCACAACCTTAAGGTGTTATCTTTGCTTACCGTTTCGCAGTTTGCAGACAGAAGTGAAGACCAAATTTTACAGACATGTGTAAGTCATGAAAACGATGCCTCAATCAGTCAAACTAACATGAAAAGTGCAGCATTCTGTCAGTTTGTGCTTCTTCCATCATATACATGTTAATTTGATTTTTTCTGACTCTGCATTTGCATCAGGTTAAAACCATTCCAGCTGATTTCACTCATACTGTGCTGCAATGAAGGTTTAAACCTTCATCTTCGCACATTCATGCAATGAAAATTTTGCATGCAAAAACTCATTCTGTTAGATTTAATCAACTCACTCCTCTGGAGAATTTGCTCCCCATTAAAAAGTGGATGCATTATGAATTAGCTTCTGGCAAACTGTTTTCTTTTGTTGCCCAAATAAGGACCAACTGTCCTGCATGTTTAGATTATTTAGACGAGCCAGTAATTAACAGGCTTCTGCAGAGGATGATTTGAACCAGTAGAGTTGAATCAATGAATCAATAAAAACCTGCAGCAGAGGATGTGGGCTTTCAGTGTTAGTAATGATGCAACCTGTTATGAGCAAACGCTGCACTGAAAGTGCAAAATGGAAAAACAATCCAATTTATGTAGGAAGTCTGGGAGTTTATTGTGTGGTTTTCAGCCTATTAGAAGAAAAAAAAACTCAATCTGATGAAAACCTTTTAGATTCAGACCCTCTTTGGTTTCTTGTTTTAGTCATTTCCTTGCGCTGTCTCTCTGAGCTGGAGCTGTTGGTAGCAAAATGCTAAAAAACATTCATGAGGTTTCTGAAAAGCCCCAGAAACTGACAGGAATCACAGAGCTATGCCTTCATGAAGCAGGAACCTATCTCTCAATAACAATCGATTCTTGTTTAGTCGGGAAAAACGGGAGGAAACTTTCAGAGGATGTGGGGATCGATGGCCTGTGACAGCTGTGGCTGAAGCAGCTGCAGATTTAGGCCCAGTCCCCATTCTCGCACTTCCACCAAGTGCTCTTCGATCAGGGCAGGCTGAAGTGTGGGTATAGGGAGCCTAAGTCTCTTCCACATCGCGGGTGCCTGGAACAACGAAAAATTAATGCAAGTCAATGGGGCTAAAAATGCTATTTTCTATGCCGCTTTGCCTTACGCCCTGGATCACACATATGTTGTACTGCAATTTAATGAAAACTAATGATGGGTGTTTTGACCACGCCAGTCACGTACTTTGAGATTTATCAGCTTGTAAAAGTTCGTAATCAGCATGACTACACACCAGAAATCAGCACGTCGCATATGTGGCGTCACCATGCAATCTCCTGCCCTCTAGCGTAGCTGCTACTTATGACCAGATTTATGGTGGTTCTTTCCTCCTGTGGGAAGTTCGCTGAACCTACAGCCCTTTTCCCTCAGTTTTCTCTGTGTCTGGTTTTGATGACGTCACTTTCGTGAAGCACATTTGTAGTCCTGGACTTATTTTCACACAAAACCTAAAATAGCATTTCCCCCTGTTAGAAAATAAGTGCATTCTTGGTATCAAAATGCTTCTTTAAAATTCACAGACATCATGCGTGAAATCCATGGTACAAAACAAGCGGAATTAGAAAATAGCGTTTTTAGCCCCGTTGTCTTGCGTTCATTTTTTCATTCTTCCAGGGACCTGTGGTCCGGAAGTATGTGGGAGTGACCTAGGCTCCCTATTGGGCTTTGGAATGATGGTAACTGCCCCCAAACATACACACACACACACACACACACACACACACACACACACACACACACTTAAAACCTACTACTCTATTGGATATCTCCAGGAGTTTGGATCAGCAAATTCAACTACAACTTTGTGTTTATGTTGAATATTTGGACAAATACCCGAGTCTGTTTATATTCACTCGCCTGGTTGAAAATATTTCTTTCCAAATATAAACTGATAATCACCTTAAATGGGTTCCCAAGGTGCAGCCTGCCGGCCATTTGCGACCCTCAGTGTGATTCTTCTCTGTCTATTGTAATTAAACACTTGAAATGTGTCTGCATCACAGGAAAAAGTATCTTTGCTTTATTTTAACAAAGCATCTCCTGTTTGTGTTCTGCCGCTGTCCTCTTCTCCACGCCTGTTAGATTACGAGTTTTGACTCTACAAACGGGTCCTTCAGGACAAGTTTTCTGACTAAATGAAGCATCTTTAGCATTGCTGCAGTCATCCAGCGACATGAAGCTGCTATTGATTGACGTTGCTGAATCATGGATCGTGTTTGAGGTGAACAACAACCTCACCTTCCATGTTGGAGGCTTATTGAAAACCATCGATTGTGATTCAACTTTCTCAGAGGAAACAATGTCTCAGGAATTAATCCCAACTTCCTGCTCAAGAACACATCAATCCATGAGATCTGTTTTGTGTCAGACATTTGAACTCGGTTCCAGCAGATCCTCCGCTTTTAGGGAAGTTTTAACTACGTGAAGCCAGTCCAGGCATCTTATTTAAATTACGTGTGATTGAAGATAATTAAACATTTTATTTCTCTTACTTTTGTCTTTAAGTATTTATTTGGAAACAAAAACAAGAGAATGAGGAGACTAAGAGGACAATACGTTTTTTAATTAATAAAGAAGCTAAAGCCCTGCAGGTTTTTACCTTCAGGCTGCAGAAGAAAACATTGAGATTTTTTATCTGATGCAGCTTGTTAACTTCTGTCTCTTCAGCTGAGTGATTGGTTTTGAATTTTTTTTAGACGGATTAGTCATGCAAAATTATAATTCAAAACGTTTCAGTGTTGAAATATAAAAATCTAAGGACTAGTAACTCTGACTAGCAGGTTAACCGCTTGGTAGAGCACCGGGTCCATTAACTTTACTGCAGCATTCAGTAAACTTGAATTTTAAAAAGCTGCAATATTCTCCAAATTCTTGGTATTCAAAACAGAGATGAACCCTTATATCTCACATTTATATCATTTTAACCCTTTGATGCATAATGGTCACTACAGTGGACAGGTATTCAAAATTAGAATTTATTTATTTTTGCTATTAAGCACAGCTGTTGAAGACTTTATTGCATTTGAGCCCCTCCATTTGGATTTCAGTAACTCAAGCCAACATATTTCATGTTCAGAATGCACGCTGTCCACTGAGGTGGACAAGTAATAAATTATTAGTAAATTATAAAAATTTACTAAAAATATTTGTTGAAATTTGTTTTATTCACACCTAAAGATGAAAGAAAAAAATGTTACAAAAATCATGGTTGGAGATTTCATAATTCATGCATCAAAGGGTTATTTTTTACATTATTGTTGTTTCAAAGTAACACAGAGCAGTTTTCTGCTCTGCCGCCCTACTGGTTGAAAGTGGAATTACAAGCAACCCTGCAGCAGCTTGCTATAGCTAGCGCTAACAACGAGCTAATCCTAACATGAGCCATTTAATACAAAAATAAATCACGAAGTAAAAAGATCATAATCATTATTACATACAAGTCTAGTAGCAACAAAGCCAGGTCACCATCAGTCTGTGATTATGTAGCGCCCTTAAGCTCCTTCAAGCTAGGCTGCCCCAATGTTCACTCTGGTTCTAGCCAGGGCTTAATTTGAGCCGGATCTTGCCGAAACAAGATCCGGGAACTGTCTTATTTTGAAAGGACCGTTCCGGCAACTGTCTGCTAGGATCCGGCAACTCACGCGATCAACTTCTGCTATACGCAGGGTTCGAATTACGGGTGAGCTAAAGGGATCCCGGCTCAGCCCATAGGATGACGCTCCTCTGCAAGCCCTCAGTTTACGCACCCAGGGGAGCCCGAAAGCGATCCTGGTTCAACTTATATTACATTATCTATGTGGACTCTCTGGGGATTATTTTGAGCTGAGAGGTGCAGAGCTCTGATCGTTGATGCGCTGCAGACAGATGCGTCCTAAGCACGGCCACAGTAACATTCTTAAAGTGAATCTATAAAAGAACTTTAACACACGATCGTTTCTGTCAGCTCATATACTTTAATGATTTCTGTCTTTTATTTGTGTCTGATGCGTTTCGCTGATGCGGAGCGAGCACGTCACCCGTTTTACCCTTGGTGACCACTGCACTGGTGCAGCCGGCGCGTAGCGCACTGTTGCATCTTCAAAAAATAAAATAACTTAGCCTTACTCCGGAGTGTCGTTGAAACTTGTTTACTGAACCGGCTATTCAGAACATGTACAGAACATCAGCATCCATTTGTTACTTACTACTCCCGGACACACTCTTCTTCTACTGTTCTTCCAACATCATGTAACACAGAGCCTCTACTGCCTCTCCTGGCCTTACCATTGTAACAACACCTCTTCTATTTCTTGGAGATGAATAACAGGAACCTGATATGTAGGCATCTGTGAATAAGAACTATTATGCGTACTCAGATATTTATATGAACAACTAATTCCTCACGATACCACATCTCCTCCCCCTTTAAGTCCAACTCCACCGTGATCTACAAAATAATGATTTATCTAAAGAATGCTTAACAAACAAGCAACACGTAATCATGGTAACCATCCAACCTAACATATATTCACTTATATCAGAACACTGTGTTGCTCTATTCCTGGAAGATCTCACACTATCTAACAAAGTCCTTTAAAGTCTCTGGTGGACGTCTCTCTCGCTGAGAACGTCGCAACACGGGTGACACGGAGGGGTCTCCAGGAGCCGGAGTCTCCGGAGCATCAGGCAACTCTGATGCCATAGGTTGTGGCGATGTCCCGGCTGGACAAAAGCACTCAGGCACTGCTTCTTGGTCCTGCAATGGCTCCACCTCCCTGTCCACTGTACTGGGCACAGTGTCACTGTACTGGGCCACTCTTGCTCTCACCTGATCCACGTGCCGCTTCATAGTTTGACCTGATCCAATGGTAACAATGTAAGACACTGGACCCGATGCTCTCACAATGACTGCAGGAATCCACTTCGGGCCATAGGAGTAGTTTCTGATGAAGACCTGGTCTCCTGGTGTGAAACTCCTCAGTCTTTTCTTGGTGTCATGATTTTCTTTCTGTTTCAATTGTTTGTGCTGCACTTTATTTTTTACATCAGGCATGAGCAGGTCCAAAACTGATCTGAGTCTCCGTGACATCATCAACTCTGCTGGTGATAAACCAGTAGTGGCGTGCGGCGTGATGCGATAACTGAACAGAAATCGAGACAGTCTGGTTTGCAAGGTATCACCTTTGACTTTCTTCATCCCCTCCTTAAAGGTCTGTACCGCCCTCTCAGCCAGCCCATTTGAAGAAGGGTGGAAAGGAGCAGATATCACATGGTCAATTCCATTCTGTTTCATGAATGACTCAAATTCAGCACTGGTGAAACATGTTCCGTTGTCTGAAACTAACATTTTAGGTAGCCCAAACACACTGAAACTCTGGCGCAGTTTCTCTACAGTCACCAGCGATGTCGAGGATTTCACAGGGTACACGTCCATCCACTTGGAATGAGCATCCACAATGATTAGAAACATCTCCCCGAGGAAAGGCCCTGCATAGTACACATGGATTCTGGACCATAGGGACTCCGGCCACTCCCACGGGTGCAATGGTGCGGTCGGTGGTGACTTATGGTGTTTCTGACACTCTTCACATGCCTGCACTTCTCTTTCAATGCTCTCATCCATCCCTGGCTACCATACATAAGACCTAGCCAAGCCTTTCATCTTCGACATACCTGTATGAGTCTGGTGCAGGAGTTTCAATATTTTGTCTCTGCCTTTGGTGGGAATAATTACTCTGGCTCCCCAGAGCACGCAACCATCCCTCACACTCAGTTCCAGCTTCCTCTGTCGATACGGTTTTAAACCGGCATCGGTCTGAACTGGCCAACCCTTTAAGGTGTACTCGTGTACTTGCGACAACACTACATCCTTCGCTGTCCAACGTTTGATCTGTGCAGTGTCCACCAAAGTGTCATCCAGTACATCCATCATTAAAACCTGCTCAGCCATTTCTTGCTCAGATGTTGAGTCTGGTACCGGCAACCGGCTGAGCGCATCCACGTTTTCATGGTGTTTACCTGGCTTGTACTTGATGTTGTACTCGTAAGCACTCAGTGTCACGGCCCATCGTTGTACTCTTGGTGAGCCCATCTGAGGTATAGGCTTCTTTTCATTGAACAGTGAGATTAGAGGCTTATGATGTGTGTAAATCGTGAAAACTCGGCCATACAAGTATTTGTGAAATTTCTTGATGCCAAATATCACCGCTAAGCCTTCTTTGTCCAGCTGAGAATACTTCCTTTCAGCAGGAGAGAGTGTGCGTGACATGAACCCCAAGGGTCTCTCACTTCCATCCTCCATCTTATGTGACAATACGGCACCTACGCCGTATGGGGATGCATCACAGGAGAGAACCAACTCCCGGTCAGCAGAATAATGAATTAACACCTCTGCTGAGTTCAACAGGTTCTTGGATTTCTGAAAGGCTTCCTCTTGTCTCTTTTGCCATGTCCACCGTACCTCGTGTCTCAAAAGTTCATGTAAGGGTGCCATTAGGGTTGCCAGGTTTGGAAGGAACTTGTTGTAGTAATTTAGCAACCCTAAGTATGCTTTCAGTTCAGTGACATTTGTGGGGGTAGGTGCATCCCTGATGGCTTTAACTTTCTTTTCCACTGGGTGGAGCCCCTGAGCATCCACTATGTGCCCCAAGTACTCCACTTCCTCTTGCATGAAAACACACTTGCACCTCTTTAACCTCAACCCAGCCTCCTCCAACCGGGTCAACACCTCATCCAGGTTTTTTAGATGGCTTTTCTCATCCACTCCAGTCACTAAGATGTCATCTAAATACACAGCTACCTGAGGTATCCCCTTCAAGAGACTTTCCATGGTCCTCTGGAATATTGCTGGAGCAGAGGCCACTCCAAAAGGCAATCTGTTATACGTGAACTGCCCCCTAGGTGTGTTTACTGTCACGTACTTTTTTGATTCGTCATCCAAGAGGATTTGCTGGTAAGCGTGGCTCATGTCTAATTTTGAGAACTGCTTACCCCCGGACAGTGTGGCAAACAAGTCCTCCATTCTGGGTAGGGGATACTGCTCCAGGGAAGCCACTGTATTTACAGTAAGCTTGTAATCTCCACACAGTCTTATTTTCCCCGTGGGCTTCAGAATTGGCACTACTGGTGCCGCCCATTCAGCATATTTAACTGGCAAGATGATGCCTTCTTTCAAAAGTCGATCTATTTCCTCGTTGACTTTTGCTCGCATAGCATAGGGAACAGAACGTGGACGGAAAAAACGTGGAGTGGCATCACCTTTCACATGAATCACAGCTTTCATGCCTTTCAGGGTGCCCAGCTCCTCTTTGAATACAGCCTCATGTTCATTTAACACCTGCTGAAGTGTTTTTTTCCGTTGTTTGGACTCGGTGCAGCTTTCTGTGGTTACGACTGTTTTTTACTTCATTCCAGTCCAATTTAATTTCCTCAAGCCAAGCGCGACCTAGCAAGTTGGGGCCGTCGCCTTCGACCACCACCAGAGGCAAATGTTTTTTCTGCTGCTTGTAATTTACACTGACTCGTGTTGCACCAATTACCTTAACAGGATCCCCTGTATAAGTTTCCAGTTTGATTTTAATGGGCTGCAGGCTAAGGGGCTTAGTGTTTTTTCCCGTTTCTCTGAATGTTGCTTCGTTCATGACGGTTAGGCAACACCCGGTGTCTAGTTCAAAGTTCACCCTTTTTCCATCAATTTGCATATCTACAGTGTAGGGGTCTACTTTCCTCAAGTGTACCACACTGCCACGCCCTAACTTGTACACTTTTCTTTTGTGCTCTTGACTGCACTTAACACAGTTCATCGTGAACGACTCATCCTCAGAGCTGTCAGTTTGGCCGTTATCTTTTTCCTCGCCCACTTTGTGAGTACGGTAGTGTGAACTCTGCTTTCTGTCTTTCTTTACATATGTCGATGCATACTTTTTCTGGTTCAGTTTAGTCTTGCTTCTACAAGCTCTGGCTATGTGTCCCACTTTACCACAAGCATGGCATTTTTCTTGTTTGTACTTACAGTCTGCCGCTGTGTGCTTAGTTCCTGTGCAACGATAACACTCCTTGCGTTCTCCTGTAAAGGTACGACTCTCCTGTTGTCCTTTGCTGAGGTTAAAACATTTTGCTGTCGCCCCTGAGGTTTGCAGATCCTGTGCATTTTTATTTGCAGTCTCCATGGCTACTGCAATTGACAGGGCCTTGTCAAACGTAAGATCTACTTCTGACAAGAGACGTCTCTGAATTCGGTCATCTTTAATTCCGCACACGATCCTGTCTCTCAACATCTGTTGTAACGTGTTGCCATAGTTACAATCCTGCGCCAGGCGACGCAGCTCCGCTACATATTCCATGACCGTTTCATCCGGCTTGCGGGAGCGAGAGTCAAATTTGTACCTTTGCACAATTTCACTGGGCTTCGGGTCAAAGTGATTTTTCATCAGCAGTACCAGCTCTTGGAAGGTCTTGTCTTTGGGTTTGGCCGGGCTGAGAAGGTTTCGCATCAAGCTGTACGTCGCTGCTCCGACGACACTTATTAAGATCGCTCTTTGTTTTTCTCCATCGTCGATCTCGTTAGCTGCGAAAAACTGCTCGAGTATTTCCGTATACTCATCCCAAGTCTGACTCTTTGGGTCGAACGCTACTAGCGTACCAATTGTAGCCATTTCTGCTTTGAGGTTACTGGCTTCTATTACCAGCCGACAAACTTTTGCATTCTTTGAAAAGCTAGCCCAAACCTGTAGCGGGCTCCGTCACTTTTTTTTTCTTCAGACCGGTCGAACCAAACTCCTTCCCCCTAAGCGTCCTCGTCGCCAAAAAGATGTTGCATCTTCAAAAAATAAAATAACTGAGCCTTACTCCGGAGTGTCGTTGAAACTTGTTTACTGAACCGGCTATTCAGAACATGTACAGAACATCAGCATCCATTTGTTACTTACTACTCCCGGACACACTCTTCTTCTACTGTTCTTCCAACATCATGTAACACAGAGCCTCTACTGCCTCTCCTGGCCTTACCATTGTAACAACACCTCTTCTATTTCTTGGAGATGAATAACAGGAACCTGATATGTAGGCATATGTGAATAAGAACTATTATGCGTACTCAGATATTGATATGAACAACTAATTCCTCACGATACCACATGCACACTCCGCTATTTTTGCAGTCGGTAGATCTTTTTAAACTGCAGTACAAAAGTAACTCATGAGGTGAAAAATATGAAGCCAGGTAGCAGTTTTTCTTTAGGACTGAGAGGAGATGCAGGAAGATAATAGAGACAGGACAGAAAATAGTCAAATAAAAAACAAGTTCGTTTTTGTACCTGGTGGTTGAAACAAGCAGACGCCATTGAAGGTAATCAGAAGTGAGGAACAGAAAATGAAATTATTCTTTCAGTGTTTAGATCAGCAGGAACTGTGAGAGGCTGCAGGTGCATCAGTGAGTTTGCTGCCGCTGCGCAGGGGGAGGGCTGAAGCAGGGGAACAGTAAAGATGCAAAAACTCTCATTGTTGTTTTTAACTGTCAACAACTCCAGCGAATCAACAGGACGCCAGGACGCCGGCATCTGTTTTGCCTTTAGTGAACTTTGGTTTGACGTCAGTATTTGCGTTCCGGGCAATGTTTCATTTACAAATGAAACACTGGTTCTAGCTCTTTGCTTCACCTCTAAAGACATTACTCTCTTACTTTTACTTTGAAGCTCTGCCATGATGTCAATAGAAAAGCAAACTTCTTCTTTTTCTTGTTCTCCTTTATATTGACCGCTCCACAAAACTGTTAAGTGTGGTTTTTATTCAGCAGAGGCCTGCAGAGTGGTGCCAAATATGAAACTGGTCGACAATCACTGAGATCAATGTTACAGCTCTAGATTAAAGTTTAAAAGACTGTTTAGTGTTACTTTAACTCAAGTCCCCTTGAATTAACCAAAAATGTGAAAGTGTTTGTATTTCTTTCATCATTTTTTCTTCTTAGTGTGGACCTGAAAGAGTTAACTGATGTAAGGAACTGATCCAGAGGTTTTTCTTTGGACTTTTGCTGCCTTTCTGTTTAAGTTTGAATTCTTTTACCTCTGCATGCTGAGGATTTCTTCTTTACCTGTGACTTTACAGTCTTTTAGACATAAAAAGCTCCTAAATTATTATTTTTATTGGTTGAGTTTATGGTTACAGGGTTTTTATCTGTTTTAATAAGAAGGAGAAAATTAGTAGGAAGCAGCTGAAAACACATTAACAAGCTTTTCACTAGTAAAAGGTGCCATATAAAGATGTTTTACTTCCTAACTCAAGGGATGAGCCAGTATTGTTTTGGCATGTACAGACAACAAAGAACCAGACTTGAACAAGATTTTAGCTCCAAATCTGTGACTCTTGATGAGCTGTTAGCTGATGATTGGCAGCAGGATGAAACCTAGAAATATTTATGATTTCATGTCATACAATAAACCATGGTGATCATCTCATAACTTCTCTGTGGCCAGTGCATGTTAACACTCATCAAACATTTGTAATGTATGTTGGAGGTTCGGGGGTGTTGGTATGCATTTGTCAGGTCGTCCGCTAACGGAGCACCATGGTGTAATTAGCTCATTCAAGAACCGGTTTCTGAAACCGCCTGATTCTAAGAGAAAAACACTAAAAGTGTCCAAATAAATGAATAAACTCAAGTATGAAAAAGTAAAAACTAGAATAAATGAGCAGAAATAAAACTGAGATAAATCCTGTAATAATACTGTATGAAATGGGATTTATTATTATTAAAATCCGCTCTAATTACACAGTGGTGTCTCTTTCTGTTTCAGCAAAAGCATAACAGCATAAAACTAAAATGTAATTGTCTTAAGATATTAACTTTATTGCCGTGTATAATAGTGATTAATAAAAGAGCAGCTGATGAAAATGTTTTAGTCCCTGTGCCAGCCCAGGTTCCCTCTTGTGTCTTTCCTTCTCCGAGCCACTTCAGCTGTTCTCCTTGTGCCGCAGGCTGCAAGATGCGAACGTTGGACAGCGGAATTGGGACCATCTCTCTCCCAGAATCCTGCTCCTTCTTCTCCTCCATCCTGCAACTCCTCCCCAAATCCTCCTCCATCCCAGAACAGTCCCTCAGCCCCCCCAGCATTCCTGGTTCCTCCAGCGAGGAGGTGTCTCCTTCCCCATTACCTCGATGGAGAATACCCTCCAGCTTTAAGGACAGCGGCCACGCTGGGGTGCCGACCTCCCTGTCTGACTCTTCCATGACCCACATCCCATCTGTGCCTTTCCCCACTGTGGCCTTCCTCCAGCCCCTTCAACCCTCGTCTGAACCCATCATGACCTCTACCAGTGTGTGTGACACCCAGAGCCGGCTACCCAGACTACCCAGAGGTACTTTACTGTGAGACCTGTTGGTTCCTGCATGGTAGTTGTGTCAAAACCTGCTCCTGGTGGGCCACTCCTGCAGGTTTAGGTGTTTTCTGCTCCAACAGGCTTCAGCAGAACACTCTAAATGTGTACTTCAACCTTTGAGTCACACAAGAAACAACTAAAACATAAAAGGACCTCTGCTTGTGACAAGCAGCAAACTTCAAATAGGCTGCACATAAATATGAACATAAAGTCCACATTCAGGTGTTTTATTCTGCTCTGCTGTCAGAAGCTAAAACTATGTAAGTCAGCAATGAATATTAATAAGTCAATGGAAACATTCTATTAGTATTAAACTGGTCTATAACTCTTGGTTTCATGTGAGCTTCTTATTGTTGCATCATTAAAAGATCCCAATACTAAACTAAAACAGGAGATTTGATGCTCTGGAGCAGGCATTTGTCATGAATCCTTTTGTTTATGATAAAACATGGAGACCATGAAAACCTCTGAAATAAGTTTACTTCTATGTTGTTGTTTTTTCAGGTGGAATGGAACCAAACAAGTTGACTCACATTAAATCAAAAACACGAACAACTCCGAGCCAGCAGAAGGAACAGACGAGAATACAACTCGCCAACTGTAAGAACCTCGATCATTCACGGCGGCATCTCAGTTTAATATAGAACAAAAACCAAAGTTGCTGGATAGATTCTACATGATTAACCATCTACATGATCTCTACATGATTAACCATCTACATGATCTCTACATGATTAACCATCTACATGATCTCTACATGATTAACCATCTACATGATCTCTACATGATTAACCATCTACATGGTCTCTACAGGATTAACCATCTACATGGTCTTTACATGATTAACCATCTACATGATCTCTACGTGATTAACAATCTACATGATTAACCATCTACATGATCTCTACATGATTAACCATCTACATGATCTCTACATGATTAACCATCTACATGGTCTCTACATGATTAACCATCTACATGATCTCTACATGATTAACCATCTACATGATCTCTTCGTGATTAACCATCTACATGGTCTCTACATGATTAACCATCTACATGATTAACCATCTACATGATCTCTACATGATTAACCATCTACATGATTAACCATCTACATGATCTCTACATGATTAACCATCTATATGATTAACCATCTACATGATCTCTACATGATTAACCATCTACGTGATCTCTACATGATTAACCATCTACATGATCTCTACATGATTAACCATCTACATGATCTCTACATGATTAACCATCTACATGATCTCTACATGATTAACCATCTACATGATCTCTACATGATTAACCATCTACATGGTCTCTACATGATTAACCATCTACATGATCTCTACATTATAACCATCTACATGATCTCTACATCAGTGACCATCTACATGATTTCTACATGATTAACCATCTACATGGTCTCTACATGATTAACCATCTACATGATCTCTACATGATTAACCATCTACATGATCTCTACATGATTAACCATCTACATGATCTCTACATGATTAACCATCTACATGATCTCTACATGATTAACCATCTACATGGTCTCTACATGATTAACCATCTACATGATCTCTACATGATTAACCATCTACATGATCTCTACGTGATTAACCATCTACATGATTAACCATCTACATGATCTCTATATGATTAACCATCTACATGATCTCTACATGATTAACCATCTACATGGTCTCTACATGATTAACCATCTACATGGTCTCTACATGATTAACCATCTACATGGTCTCTACATGATTAACCATCTACATGATCTCTACATGATTAAACATCTACATGATCTCTACATGATTAACTATCGACATGGTCTCTACATGATTAACCATCTACATGATCTCTACATGATTAACCATCTACATGGTCTCTACATGATTAACCATCTACATGATCTCTACATGATTAACCATCTACATGGTCTCTACATGATTAACCATCTACATGATCTCTACATGATTAACCATCTACATGATCTCTACATGATTAACCATCTACATGGTCTCTACATGATTAACCATCTACATGGTCTCTACATGATTAACCATCTACATGATCTCTACATGATTAACCATCTACATGGTCTCTACATGATTAACCATCTACATGATCTCTACATCAGTGACCATCTACATGATCTCTACATGATTAACCATCTACATGGTCTCTACATGATTAACCATCTACATGATCTCTACATGATTAACCATCTACATGATCTCTACATGATTAACCATCTACATGATCTCTACATGTTTAACCATCTACATGGTCTCTACATGATTAACCATCTACATGGTCTCTACATGATTAACCATCTACATAGTCTCTACATGATTAACCATCTACATGATCTCTACATGATTAACCATCTACATAATCTCTACATGAGTGACCATCTACATGATGTCTACATGATTAACCATCTACATGATCTCTACAAATTAACCATCTACATGATCTCTACATGATTAACCATCTACATGATCTCTACATGATTAACCATCTACATGGTCTCTACATGATTAACCATCTACATGATCTCTACATGATTAACCATCTACATGATCTCTACATGATTAACCATCCGCATGATCTCTACATGACTGACCATCTACATGATCTCTACATGATTAACCATCTACATGATCTCTACATGATTAACCATCTACATGGTCTCTACATGATTAACCATCTACATGATCTCTACATGATTAACCATGTACATGATCTCTACATGATTAACCATCTACATGATCTCTACATGATTAACCATCTACATGATCTCTACATGATTAACCAACTACATGATCTCTACATGATTAACCATCTACATGATCTCTACATGATTAACCATCTACATGGTCTCTACATGATTAACCATCTACACGATCTCTACATGATTAACCATCTACATGGTCTCTACATGATTAACCATCTACATGATCTCTACATGATTGACCATCTACATGGTCTCTACATGATTGACCATCTACATGACCTCTACATGATTAACCATCTACATGGTCTCTACATGAGTGACCATCTACATGATCTCTACATGACTAACCATCTACATGATCTCTACATGATTAACCATCTACATGATCTCTACATGATTAACCATCTACATGATCTCTACATGATTAAACATCTACATGATCTCTACATGATTAACCATCTACATGATCTCTACATCAGTGACCATCTACATGATCTCTACATGATTAACCATCTACATGGTCTCTACATGATTAACCATCTACATGATCTCTACATGATTAACCATCTACATGATCTCTACATGATTAACCATCTACATGATCTCTACATGTTTAACCATCTACATGGTCTCTACATGATTAACCATCTACATGGTCTCTACATGATTAACCATCTACATAGTCTCTACATGATTAACCATCTACATGATCTCTACATGATTAACCATCTACATAATCTCTACATGAGTGACCATCTACATGATGTCTACATGATTAACCATCTACATGATCTCTACAAATTAACCATCTACATGATCTCTACATGATTAACCATCTACATGATCTCTACATGATTAACCATCTACATGGTCTCTACATGATTAACCATCTACATGATCTCTACATGATTAACCATCTACATGATCTCTACATGATTAACCATCCGCATGATCTCTACATGACTGACCATCTACATGATCTCTACATGATTAACCATCTACATGATCTCTACATGATTAACCATCTACATGGTCTCTACATGATTAACCATCTACATGATCTCTACATGATTAACCATGTACATGATCTCTACATGATTAACCATCTACATGATCTCTACATGATTAACCATCTACATGATCTCTACATGATTAACCAACTACATGATCTCTACATGATTAACCATCTACATGATCTCTACATGATTAACCATCTACATGGTCTCTACATGATTAACCATCTACACGATCTCTACATGATTAACCATCTACATGGTCTCTACATGATTAACCATCTACATGATCTCTACATGATTGACCATCTACATGGTCTCTACATGATTGACCATCTACATGACCTCTACATGATTAACCATCTACATGGTCTCTACATGAGTGACCATCTACATGATCTCTACATGACTAACCATCTACATGATCTCTACATGATTAACCATCTACATGATCTCTACATGATTAACCATCTACATGATCTCTACATGATTAAACATCTACATGATCTCTACATGATTAACCATCTACATGGTCTCTACATGATTAACCATCTACATGATCTCTACATGATTAACCATCTACATGGTCTCTACATGATTAACCATCTACATGGTCTCTACATGATTAACCATCTACATGGTCTCTACATGATTAACCATCTACATGATCTCTACATAATTAACCTTCTACATGGTCTCTACATGATTAACCATCTACATGGTCTCTACATGATTAACCATCTACATGGTCTCTACATGATTAACCATCTACATGATCTCTACATGATTAACCATCTACATGATCTCTACATGATTAACCATCTACATGATCTCTACATGATTGACCATCTATATGGTCTCTACATGATTAACCATCTACATGATCTCTACATGATTAACCATCTACATGATCTCTACATGATTAACCATCTACATGATCTCTACGTGATTAACCATCTACATGATTAACCATCTACATGATCTCTACATGATTAACCATCTACATGATCTCTACATGATTAACCATCTACATGGTCTCTACATGATTAACCATCTACATGATCTCTACATGATTAACCATCTACATGGTCTCTACATGATTAACCATCTACATGGTCTCTACATGATTAACCATCTACATGGTCTCTACATGATTAACCATCTACATGATCTCTACATGATTAACCATCTACATGATCTCTACATGATTAACCATCTACATGATCTTTACATGATTAACCATCTATATGGTCTCTACATGATTAACCATCTACATGATCTCTACATGATTAACCATCTACATGATCTCTACATGATTAACCATCTACATGATCTCTACGTGATTAACCATCTACATGATTAACCATCTACATGATCTCTACATGATTAACCATCTACATGATCTCTACATGATTAACCATCTAAATGGTCTCTACATGATTAACCATCTACATGATCTCTACATGATTAACCATCTACATGATCTCTTCGTGATTAACCATCTACATGGTCTCTACATGATTAACCATCTACATGATTAACCATCTACATGATCTCTACATGACTAACCATCTACATGATTAACCATCTACATGGTCTCTACATGATTAACCATCCACATAGTCTCTACATGATTAACCATCTACATGATCTCTACATGATTAACCATCTACATGATCTCTACATGATTAACCATCTACATGGTCTCTACATGATTAACCATCTACATGGTCTCTATTTGATTAACCGTCTACATGATCTCTACATGATTAACCATCTACATGATCTCTACGTGATTAACCATCTACATGGTCTCTACATGATTAAACATCTACATGATTAACCATCTACATGGTCTCTACATGATTAACCATCTACATGATCTCTACATGATTAACCATCTACATGATCTCTACATGATTAACCATCTGCATGGTCTCTACATGATTAACCATCTACAAGATCTCTACATGATTAACCATCTACATGGTCTCTACATGATTAACCATCTACATGGTCTCTACATGATTAACCATCTACATGATCTCTACATGATTAACCATCTACATGATCTCTACATGATTAACCATCTACATGGTCTCTACATGATTAACCATCCACATAGTCTCTACATGATTAACCATCTACATGATCTCTACATGATTAACCATCTACATGATCTCTACATGATTAACCATCTACATGGTCTCTACATGATTAACCATCTACATGGTCTCTATTTGATTAACCATCTACATGATCTCTACATGATTAACCATCTACATGATCTCTACGTGATTAACCATCTACATGGTCTCTACATGATTAAACATCTACATGATTAACCATCTACATGGTCTCTACATGATTAACCATCTACATGATCTCTACATGATTAACCATCTACATGGTCTCTACATGATTAACCATCTACATGATCTCTACATGATTAACCATCTACATGGTCTCTACATGATTAACCATCTACAAGATCTCTACATGATTAACCATCTACATGGTCTCTACATGATTAACCATCTACATGGTCTCTACATGATTAACCATCTACATGATCTCTACATGATTAACCATCTACATGATCTCTAAATGATTAACCATCTACATGATCTCTACATGATTAACCATCTACATGGTCTCTACATGATTAACCATCTACATGATCTCTACATGATTAACCATCTACATGGTCTCTACTTGATTAACCATCTACATGATCTCTACATGATTAACCATCTACATGGTCTCTTCAGGATTAACCATCTACATGGTCTCTACATGATTAACCATCTACATGATCTCTACATGATTAACCATCTACCTGATCTCTACATGATTAACCATCTACATGGTCTCTACATGATTAACCATCTACATGGTCTCTACATGATTAATCATCTTCATGGTCTCTACATGATTAACCATCTACATGGTCTCTACATGATTAACCATCTACATGATCTCTACATGATTAACCATCTACATGGTCTCTACATGATTAACCATCTACATGGTCTCTACATGATTAACAATCTACATGATCTCTACATGATTAACCATCTACATGGTCTCTACATGATTAACCATCTTCATGGTCTCTACATGATTAACCATCTACATGGTCTCTACATGATTAACCATCTACATGATCTCTACATGATTAACCATCTACATGGTCTCTACATGATTAACCATCTACATGGTCTCTACATGATTAACCATCTACATGATCTCTACATGATTAACCATCTACATGATCTCTACATGATTAACCATCTACATGATCTCTACGTGATTAACCATCTACATGATCTCTACGTGATTAACCATCTACATGGTCTCTACATGATTAAACATCTACATGATTAACCATCTACATGGTCTCTTCATGATTAACCATCTACATGATCTCTACATGATTAACCATCTACATGATCTCTACATGATTAACCATCTACATGGTCTCTACATGATTAACCATCTACAAGATCTCTACATGATTAACCATCTACATGGTCTCTACATGATTAACCATCTACATGGTCTCTACATGATTAACCATCTACATGATCTCTACATGATTAACCATCTACATGATCTCTACGTGATTAACCATCTACATGGTCTCTACATGATTAAACATCTACATGATTAACCATCTACATGGTCTCTACATGATTAACCATCTACATGATCTCTACATGATTAACCATCTACATGATCTCTACATGATTAACCATCTACATGATCTCTACATGATTAACCATCTACAAGATTTCTACATGATTAACTATCTACATGGTCTCTACATGATTAACCATCTACATGGTCTCTACATGATTAACCATCTACATGATCTCTACATGATTAACCATCTACATGATCTCTACGTGATTAACCATCTACATGGTCTCTACATGATTAACCATCTACATGATTAACCATCTACATGGTCTCTACATGATTAACCATCTACATGATCTCTACATGATTAACCATCTACATGATCTCTACATGATTAACCATCTACATGGTCTCTACATGATTAACCATCTACAAGATCTCTACATGATTAACCATCTACATGGTCTCTACATGATTAACCATCTACATGGTCTCTACATGATTAACCATCTACATGATCTCTACATAATTAACCGTCTGCATGATCTCTACATGATTAACCATCTACATGATCTCTACATGATTAACCATCTACATGGTCTCTACATGATTAACCATCTACATGATCTCTACATGATTAACCATCTACATGGTCTCATCTTGATTAACCATCTACATGATCTCTACATGATTAACCATCTACATGATCTCTACATGATTAACCATCTACATGATCTCTACATGATTAACCATCTACATGATCTCTACATGATTAACCATCTACATGGTCTCTACATGATTAACCATCTACATGATCTCTACATGATTGACCATCTACATGGTCTCTACATGATTAACCATCTACATGATCTCTACATGATTGGCCATCTACATGGTCTCTACATGACTTACCATCTACATGATCTCTACATGATTAACCATCTACATGGTCTCTACATGAGTGACCATCTACATGATCTCTACATGACTAACCATCTACATGATCTCTACATGATTAACCATCTACATGATTAACCATCTACATGATCTCTACATGATTAAACATCTACATGATCTCTACATGATTAACTATCTAAATGGTCTCTACATGATTAACCATCTACATGATCTCTACATGATTAACCATCTACATGGTCTCTACTTGATTAACCATCTACATGATCTCTACATGGTTAACCATCTACATGATCTCTACATGATTAACCATATACATGGTCTCTACTTGATTAACCATCTACATGATCTCTACATGGTTAACCATCTACATGATCTCTACATGATTAACCATCTACATGATCTCTACATGATTAACCATCTACATGATCTCTACATGATTAACCATCTACACGATCTCTACATGATTAACCATCTACATGATCTCTACCTGATTAACCATCTACATGATCTCTACATGATTAACCATCTACACGGTCTCTACTTGATTAACCATCTACATGATCTCTACATGATTAACCATCTACATGTTCTCTACGTGATTAACCATCTACATGGTCTCTACATGATTAACCATCTACATGATTAACCATCTACATGATCTCTACATGATTAACCATCTACATGATCTCTACATGATTAACCATCTACATGGTCTCTACATGATTAACCATCCACATAGTCTCTACATGATTAACCATCTACATGATCTCTACATGATTAACCATCTACATGATCTCTACATGATTAACCATCTACATGGTCTCTACATGATTAACCATCTACATGGTCTCTATTTGATTAACCATCTACATGATCTCTACATGATTAACCATCTACATGATCTCTACGTGATTAACCATCTACATGGTCTCTACATGATTAAACATCTACATGATTAACCATCTACATGGTCTCTACATGATTAACCATCTACATGATCTCTACATGATTAACCATCTACATGATCTCTACATGATTAACCATCTACATGATCTCTACATGATTAACCATCTGCATGGTCTCTACATGATTAACCATCTACAAGATCTCTACATGATTAATCATGTACATGGTCTCTACATGATTAACCATCTACATGGTCTCTACATGATTAACCATCTACATGATTAACCATCTACATGATCTCTACATGATTAACCATCTACATGATCTCTACATGATTAACCATCTACATGGTCTCTACATGATTAACCATCCACATAGTCTCTACATGATTAACCATCTACATGATCTCTACATGATTAACCATCTACATGATCTCTACATGATTAACCATCTACATGGTCTCTACATGATTAACCATCTACATGGTCTCTATTTGATTAACCATCTACATGATCTCTACATGATTAACCATCTACATGATCTCTACGTGATTAACCATCTACATGGTCTCTACATGATTAAACATCTACATGATTAACCATCTACATGGTCTCTACATGATTAACCATCTACATGATCTCTACATGATTAACCATCTACATGGTCTCTACATGATTAACCATCTACATGATCTCTACATGATTAACCATCTACATGGTCTCTACATGATTAACCATCTACAAGATCTCTACATGATTAACCATCTACATGGTCTCTACATGATTAACCATCTACATGGTCTCTACATGATTAACCATCTACATGATCTCTACATGATTAACCATCTACATGATCTCTACATGATTAACCATCTACATGATCTCTACATGATTAACCATCTACATGATCTCTACATGATTAACCATCTACATGATCTCTACGTGATTAACCATCTACATGGTCTCTACATGATTAAACATCTACATGATTAACCATCTACATGATCTCTACATGATTAACCATCTGCATGGTCTCTACATGATTAACCATCTACAAGATCTCTACATGATTAACCATCTACATGGTCTCTACATGATTAACCATCTACATGGTCTCTACATGATTAACCATCTACATGATTAACCATCTACATGATCTCTACATGATTAACCATCTACATGATCTCTACATGATTAACCATCTACATGGTCTCTACATGATTAACCATCCACATAGTCTCTACATGATTAACCATCTACATGATCTCTACATGATTAACCATCTACATGATCTCTACATGATTAACCATCTACATGGTCTCTACATGATTAACCATCTACATGGTCTCTATTTGATTAACCATCTACATGATCTCTACATGATTAACCATCTACATGATCTCTACGTGATTAACCATCTACATGATCTCTACATGATTAACCATCTACATGGTCTCTACATGATTAACCATCTACATGATCTCTACATGATTAACCATCTACATGGTCTCTACTTGATTAACCATCTACATGATCTCTACATGATTAACCATCTACACGGTCTCTACTTGATTAACCATCTACATGATCTCTACATGATTAACCATCTACATGTTCTGTACGTGATTAACCATCTACATGGTCTCTACATGATTAACCATCTACATGATTAACCATCTACATGATCTCTACATGATTAACCATCTACATGATCTCTACATGATTAACCATCTACATGGTCTCTACATGATTAACCATCCACATAGTCTCTACATGATTAACCATCTACATGATCTCTACATGATTAACCATCTACATGATCTCTACATGATTAACCATCTACATGGTCTCTACATGATTAACCATCTACATGGTCTCTATTTGATTAACCATCTACATGATCTCTACATGATTAACCATCTACATGATCTCTACGTGATTAACCATCTACATGGTCTCTACATGATTAAACATCTACATGATTAACCATCTACATGGTCTCTACATGATTAACCATCTACATGATCTCTACATGATTAACCATCTACATGATCTCTACATGATTAACCATCTACATGATCTCTACATGATTAACCATCTACATGGTCTCTACATGATTAACCATCTACATGGTCTCTACATGATTAACCATCTACATGGTCTCTACATGATTAACCATCTACATGGTCTCTACATGATTAACCATCTACATGATTAACCATCTACATGATCTCTACATGATTAACCATCTACATGATCTCTACATGATTAACCATCTACATGGTCTCTACATGATTAACCATCCACATAGTCTCTACATGATTAACCATCTACATGATCTCTACATGATTAACCATCTACATGGTCTCTACATGATTAACCATCTACATGGTCTCTATTTGATTAACCATCTACATGATCTCTACATGATTAACCATCTACATGATCTCTACGTGATTAACCATCTACATGGTCTCTACATGATTAAACATCTACATGATTAACCATCTACATGGTCTCTACATGATTAACCATCTACATGATCTCTACATGATTAACCATCTACATGATCTCTACATGATTAACCATCTACATGGTCTCTACATGATTAACCATCTACATGGTCTCTATTTGATTAACCATCTACATGATCTCTACATGATTAACCATCTACATGATCTCTACGTGATTAACCATCTACATGGTCTCTACATGATTAACCATCTACATGGTCTCTACATGATTAACCATCTACATGGTCTCTATTTGATTAACCATCTACATGGTCTCTACATGATTAACCATCTACATGATCTCTACATGATTAACCATCTACATGATCTCTACATGATTAACCATCTACATGATCTCTACATGATTAACCATCTGCATGGTCTCTACATGATTAACCATCTACAAGATCTCTACATGATTAACCATCTACATGGTCTCTACATGATTAACCATCTACATGATCTCTACATGATTAACCATCTACATGATCTCTACATGATTAACCATCTGCATGGTCTCTACATGATTAACCATCTACAAGATCTCTACATGATTAACCATCTACATGGTCTCTACATGATTAACCATCTACATGGTCTCTACATGATTAACCATCTACATGATTAACCATCTACATGATCTCTACATGATTAACCATCTACATGATCTCTACATGATTAACCATCTACATGGTCTCTACATGATTAACCATCCACATAGTCTCTACATGATTAACCATCTACATGATCTCTACATGATTAACCATCTACATGATCTCTACATGATTAACCATCTACATGGTCTCTACATGATTAACCATCTACATGGTCTCTATTTGATTAACCATCTACATGATCTCTACATGATTAACCATCTACATGATCTCTACGTGATTAACCATCTACATGGTCTCTACATGATTAAACATCTACATGATTAACCATCTACATGGTCTCTACATGATTAACCATCTACATGATCTCTACATGATTAACCATCTACATGGTCTCTACATGATTAACCATCTACATGATCTCTACATGATTAACCATCTACATGGTCTCTACATGATTAACCATCTACAAGATCTCTACATGATTAACCATCTACATGGTCTCTACATGATTAACCATCTACATGGTCTCTACATGATTAACCATCTACATGATCTCTACATGATTAACCATCTACATGATCTCTACATGATTAACCATCTACATGATCTCTACATGATTAACCATCTACATGATCTCTACATGATTAACCATCTACATGATCTCTACGTGATTAACCATCTACATGGTCTCTACATGATTAAACATCTACATGATTAACCATCTACATGATCTCTACATGATTAACCATCTGCATGGTCTCTACATGATTAACCATCTACAAGATCTCTACATGATTAACCATCTACATGGTCTACATGATTAACCATCTACATGGTCTCTACATGATTAACCATCTACATGATTAACCATCTACATGATCTCTACATGATTAACCATCTACATGATCTCTACATGATTAACCATCTACATGGTCTCTACATGATTAACCATCCACATAGTCTCTACATGATTAACCATCTACATGATCTCTACATGATTAACCATCTACATGATCTCTACATGATTAACCATCTACATGGTCTCTACATGATTAACCATCTACATGGTCTCTATTTGATTAACCATCTACATGGTCTCTACATGATTAACCATCTACATGATCTCTACATGATTAACCATCTACATGATCTCTACATGATTAACCATCTACATGATCTCTACATAATTAACCATCTGCATGGTCTCTACATGATTAACCATCTACAAGATCTCTACATGATTAACCATCTACATGGTCTCTACATGATTAACCATCTACATGATCTCTACATGATTAACCATCTACATGATCTCTACATGATTAACCATCTGCATGGTCTCTACATGATTAACCATCTACAAGATCTCTACATGATTAACCATCTACATGGTCTCTACATGATTAACCATCTACATGGTCTCTACATGATTAACCATCTACATGATTAACCATCTACATGATCTCTACATGATTAACCATCTACATGATCTCTACATGATTAACCATCTACATGGTCTCTACATGATTAACCATCCACATAGTCTCTACATGATTAACCATCTACATGATCTCTACATGATTAACCATCTACATGATCTCTACATGATTAACCATCTACATGGTCTCTACATGATTAACCATCTACATGGTCTCTATTTGATTAACCATCTACATGATCTCTACATGATTAACCATCTACATGATCTCTACGTGATTAACCATCTACATGGTCTCTACATGATTAAACATCTACATGATTAACCATCTACATGGTCTCTACATGATTAACCATCTACATGATCTCTACATGATTAACCATCTACATGGTCTCTACATGATTAACCATCTACATGATCTCTACATGATTAACCATCTACATGGTCTCTACATGATTAACCATCTACAAGATCTCTACATGATTAACCATCTACATGGTCTCTACATGATTAACCATCTACATGGTCTCTACATGATTAACCATCTACATGATCTCTACATGATTAACCATCTACATGATCTCTACATGATTAACCATCTACATGATCTCTAAATGATTAACCATCTACATGATCTCTACATGATTAACCATCTACATGATCTCTACGTGATTAACCATCTACATGTTCTCTACATGATTAAACATCTACATGATTAACCATCTACATGATCTCTACATGATTAACCATCTGCATGGTCTCTACATGATTAACCATCTACAAGATCTGTACATGATTAACCATCTACATGGTCTCTACATGATTAACCATCTACATGGTCTCTACAAGATTAACCATCTACATGATTAACCATCTACATGATCTCTACATGATTAACCATCTACATGATCTCTAAATGATTAACCATCTACATGGTCTCTACATGATTAACCATCCACATAGTCTCTACATGATTAACCATCTACATGATCTCTACATGATTAACCATCTACATGATCTCTACATGATTAACCATCTACATGGTCTCTACATGATTAACCATCTACATGGTCTCTATTTGATTAACCATCTACATGATCTCTACATGATTAACCATCTACATGATCTCTACGTGATTAACCATCTACATGATCTCTACATGATTAACCATCTACATGGTCTCTACATGATTAACCATCTACATGATCTCTACATGATTAACCATCTACATGGTCTCTACTTGATTAACCATCTACATGATATCTACATGATTAACCATCTACATGGTCTCTTCAGGATTAACCATCTACATGGTCTCTACATGATTAACCATCTACATGATCTCTACATGATTAACCATCTACCTGATCTCTACATGATTAACCATCTACATGGTCTCTACATGATTAACCATCTACATGGTCTCTACATGATTAATCATCTACATGATCTCTACATGATTAACCATCTACATGGTCTCTACATGATTAACCATCTACATGGTCTCTACATGATTAACCATCTACATGGTCTCTACATGATTAACCATCTACATGGTCTCTACATGATTAACCATCTTCATGGTCTCTACATGATTAACCATCTACATGGTCTCTACATGATTAACCATCTACATGATCTCTACATGATTAACCATCTACATGGTCTCTACATGATTAACCATCTACATGGTCTCTACATTATTAACCATCTACATGATCTCTACATGATTAACCATCTACATGGTCTCTACATGATTAACCATCTTCATGGTCTCTACATGATTAACCATCTACATGGTCTCTACATGGTTAACCATCTACATGATCTCTACATGATTAACCATCTACATGATCTCTACATGATTAACCATCTACATGATCTCTACATGATTAACCATCTACATGGTCTCTACATGATTAACCATCCACATAGTCTCTACATGATTAACCATCTACACGATCTCTACATGATTAACCATCTACATGATCTCTACCTGATTAACCATCTACATGATCTCTACATGATTAACCATCTACACGGTCTCTACTTGATTAACCATCTACATGATCTCTACATGATTAACCATCTACATGTTCTCTACGTGATTAACCATCTACATGGTCTCTACAGGATTAACCATCTACATGATTAACCATCTACATGATCTCTACATGATTAACCATCTACATGATCTCTACATGATTAACCATCTACATGGTCTCTACATGATTAACCATCCACATAGTCTCTACATGATTAACCATCTACATGATCTCTACATGATTAACCATCTACATGATCTCTACATGATTAACCATCTACATGGTCTCTACATGATTAACCATCTACATGGTCTCTATTTGATTAACCATCTACATGATCTCTACATGATTAACCATCTACATGATCTCTACGTGATTAACCATCTACATGGTCTCTACATGATTAAACATCTACATGATTAACCATCTACATGGTCTCTACATGATTAACCATCTACATGATCTCTACATGATTAACCATCTACATGATCTCTACATGATTAACCATCTACATGATCTCTACATGATTAACCATCTACATGGTCTCTACATGATTAACCATCTACATGGTCTCTACATGATTAACCATCTACATGGTCTCTACATGATTAACCATCTACATGGTCTCTACATGATTAACCATCTACATGATTAACCATCTACATGATCTCTACATGATTAACCATCTACATGATCTCTACATGATTAACCATCTACATGGTCTCTACATGATTAACCATCCACATAGTCTCTACATGATTAACCATCTACATGATCTCTACATGATTAACCATCTACATGGTCTCTACATGATTAACCATCTACATGGTCTCTATTTGATTAACCATCTACATGATCTCTACATGATTAACCATCTACATGATCTCTACGTGATTAACCATCCACATGGTCTCTACATGATTAAACATCTACATGATTAACCATCTACATGGTCTCTACATGATTAACCATCTACATGATCTCTACATGATTAACCATCTACATGATCTCTACATGATTAACCATCTACATGGTCTCTACATGATTAACCATCTACATGGTCTCTATTTGATTAACCATCTACATGATCTCTACATGATTAACCATCTACATGATCTCTACGTGATTAACCATCTACATGGTCTCTACATGATTAAACATCTACATGATTAACCATCTACATGGTCTCTACATGATTAACCATCTACATGATCTCTACATGATTAACCATCTACATGATCTCTACATGATTAACCATCTACATGATCTCTACATGATTAACCATCTACATGGTCTCTATTTGATTAACCATCTACATGATCTCTACATGATTAACCATCTACATGATCTCTACGTGATTAACCATCTACATGGTCTCTACATGATTAAACATCTACATGATTAACCATCTACATGGTCTCTACATGATTAACCATCTACATGATCTCTACATGATTAACCATCTACATGGTCTCTACATGATTAACCATCTACATGATCTCTACATGATTAACCATCTACATGGTCTCTACATGATTAACCATCTACAAGATCTCTACATGATTAACCATCTACATGGTCTCTACATGATTAACCATCTACATGGTCTCTACATGATTAACCATCTACATGATCTCTACATGATTAACCATCTACATGATCTCTACATGATTAACCATCTACATGATCTCTACATGATTAACCATCTACATGATCTCTACATGATTAACCATCTACATGATCTCTACGTGATTAACCATCTACATGGTCTCTACATGATTAAACATCTACATGATTAACCATCTACATGATCTCTACATGATTAACCATCTGCATGGTCTCTACATGATTAACCATCTACAAGATCTCTACATGATTAACCATCTACATGGTCTCTACATGATTAACCATCTACATGGTCTCTACATGATTAACCATCTACATGATTAACCATCTACATGATCTCTACATGATTAACCATCTACATGATCTCTACATGATTAACCATCTACATGGTCTCTACATGATTAACCATCCACATAGTCTCTACATGATTAACCATCTACATGATCTCTACATGATTAACCATCTACATGATCTCTACATGATTAACCATCTACATGGTCTCTACATGATTAACCATCTACATGGTCTCTATTTGATTAACCATCTACATGATCTCTACATGATTAACCATCTACATGATCTCTACGTGATTAACCATCTACATGATCTCTACATGATTAACCATCTACATGGTCTCTACATGATTAACCATCTACATGATCTCTACATGATTAACCATCTACATGGTCTCTACTTGATTAACCATCTACATGATATCTACATGATTAACCATCTACATGGTCTCTTCAGGATTAACCATCTACATGGTCTCTACATGATTAACCATCTACATGATCTCTACATGATTAACCATCTACCTGATCTCTACATGATTAACCATCTACATGGTCTCTACATGATTAACCATCTACATGGTCTCTACATGATTAATCATCTACATGATCTCTACATGATTAACCATCTACATGGTCTCTACATGATTAACCATCTACATGGTCTCTACATGATTAACCATCTACATGGTCTCTACATGATTAACCATCTTCATGGTCTCTACATGATTAACCATCTACATGGTCTCTACATGATTAACGATCTACATGATCTCTACATGATTAACCATCTACATGGTCTCTACATGATTAACCATCTACATGGTCTCTACATGATTAACCATCTACATGACCTCTACATGATTAACCATCTACATGGTCTCTACATGATTAACCATCTTCATGGTCTCTACATGATTAACCATCTACATGGTCTCTACATGATTAACCATCTACATGATCTCTACATGATTAACCATCTGCATGGTCTCTACATGATTAACCATCTACAAGATCTCTACATGATTAACCATCTACATGGTCCCTACATGATTAACCATCTACATGGTCTCTACATGATTAACCATCTACATGATTAACCATCTACAGGATCTCTACATGATTAACCATCTACATGATCTCTACATGATTAACCATCTACATGGTCTCTACATGATTAACCATCCACATAGTCTCTACATGATTAACCATCTACATGATCTCTACATGATTAACCATCTACATGATCTCTACATGATTAACCATCTACATGGTCTCTACATGATTAACCATCTACATGGTCTCTATTTGATTAACCATCTACATGATCTCTACATGATTAACCATCTACATGATCTCTACGTGATTAACCATCTACATGATCTCTACATGATTAACCATCTACATGGTCTCTACATGATTAACCATCTACATGATCTCTACATGATTAACCATCTACATGGTCTCTACATGATTAACCATCTACATGGTCTCTACATGATTAACCATCTACATGGTCTCTACATGATTAACCATCTACATGGTCTCTACATGATTAACCATCTACATGATTAACCATCTACATGATCTCTACATGATTAACCATCTACATGATCTCTACATGATTAACCATCTACATGGTCTCTACATGATTAACCATCCACATAGTCTCTACATGATTAACCATCTACATGATCTCTACATGATTAACCATCTACATGGTCTCTACATGATTAACCATCTACATGGTCTCTATTTGATTAACCATCTACATGATCTCTACATGATTAACCATCTACATGATCTCTACGTGATTAACCATCTACATGGTCTCTACATGATTAAACATCTACATGATTAACCATCTACATGGTCTCTACATGATTAACCATCTACATGATCTCTACATGATTAACCATCTACATGATCTCTACATGATTAACCATCTACATGGTCTCTACATGATTAACCATCTACAAGATCTCTACATGATTAACCATCTACATGGTCTCTACATGATTAACCATCTACATGATCTCTACGTGATTAACCATCTACATGGTCTCTACATGATTAAACATCTACATGATTAACCATCTACATGGTCTCTACATGATTAACCATCTACATGATCTCTACATGATTAACCATCTACATGGTCTCTACATGATTAACCATCTACATGATCTCTACCTGATTAACCATCTACATGGTCTCTACATGATTAACCATCTACAAGATCTCTACATGATTAACCATCTACATGGTCTCTACATGATTAACCATCTACATGGTCTCTACATGATTAACCATCTACATGATCTCTACATGATTAACCATCTACATGATCTCTACATGATTAACCATCTACATGATCTCTACATGATTAACCATCTACATGATCTCTACATGATTAACCATCTACATGATCTCTACGTGATTAACCATCTACATGGTCTCTACATGATTAAACATCTACATGATTAACCATCTACATGATCTCTACATGATTAACCATCTGCATGGTCTCTACATGATTAACCATCTACAAGATCTCTACATGATTAACCATCTACATGGTCTCTACATGATTAACCATCTACATGGTCTCTACATGATTAACCATCTACATGATTAACCATCTACATGATCTCTACATGATTAACCATCTACATGATCTCTACATGATTAACCATCTACATGGTCTCTACATGATTAACCATCCACATAGTCTCTACATGATTAACCATCTACATGATCTCTACATGATTAACCATCTACATGATCTCTACATGATTAACCATCTACATGGTCTCTACATGATTAACCATCTACATGGTCTCTATTTGATTAACCATCTACATGATCTCTACATGATTAACCATCTACATGATCTCTACGTGATTAACCATCTACATGATCTCTACATGATTAACCATCTACATGGTCTCTACATGATTAACCATCTACATGATCTCTACATGATTAACCATCTACATGGTCTCTACTTGATTAACCATCTACATGATATCTACATGATTAACCATCTACATGGTCTCTTCAGGATTAACCATCTACATGGTCTCTACATGATTAACCATCTACATGATCTCTACATGATTAACCATCTACCTGATCTCTACATGATTAACCATCTACATGGTCTCTACATGATTAACCATCTACATGGTCTCTACATGATTAATCATCTACATGATCTCTACATGATTAACCATCTACATGGTCTCTACATGATTAACCATCTACATGGTCTCTACATGATTAACCATCTACATGGTCTCTACATGATTAACCATCTACATGGTCTCTACATGATTAACTATCTTCATGGTCTCTACATGATTAACCATCTACATGGTCTCTACATGATTAACCATCTACATGATCTCTACATGATTAACCATCTACATGGTCTCTACATGATTAACCATCTACATGGTCTCTACATGATTAACCATCTACATGACCTCTACATGATTAACCATCTACATGGTCTCTACATGATTAACCATCTTCATGGTCTCTACATGATTAACCATCTACATGGTCTCTACATGATTAACCATCTACATGATCTCTACATGATTAACCATCTGCATGGTCTCTACATGATTAACCATCTACAAGATCTCTACATGATTAACCATCTACATGGTCTCTACATGATTAACCATCTACATGGTCTCTACATGATTAACCATCTACATGATTAACCATCTACATGATCTCTACATGATTAACCATCTACATGATCTCTACATGATTAACCATCTACATGGTCTCTTCAGGATTAACCATCTACATGGTCTCTACATGATTAACCATCTACATGATCTCTACATGATTAACCATCTACCTGATCTCTACATGATTAACCATCTACATGGTCTCTACATGATTAACCATCTACATGGTCTCTACATGATTAATCATCTACATGATCTCTACATGATTAACCATCTACATGATCTCTACATGATTAACCATCTACATGGTCTCTACATGATTAACCATCCACATAGTCTCTACATGATTAACCATCTATATGATCTCTACATGATTAACCATCTACATGATCTCTACATGATTAACCATCTACATGGTCTCTACATGATTAACCATCTACATGGTCTCTATTTGATTAACCATCTACATGATCTCTACATGATTAACCATCTACATGATCTCTACGTGATTAACCATCTACATGATCTCTACATGATTAACCATCTACATGGTCTCTACATGATTAACCATCTACATGATCTCTACATGATTAACCATCTACATGGTCTCTACTTGATTAACCATCTACATGATATCTACATGATTAACCATCTACATGGTCTCTTCAGGATTAACCATCTACATGGTCTCTACATGATTAACCATCTACATGATCTCTACATGATTAACCATCTACCTGATCTCTACATGATTAACCATCTACATGGTCTCTACATGATTAACCATCTACATGGTCTCTACATGATTAATCATCTACATGATCTCTACATGATTAACCATCTACATGGTCTCTACATGATTAACCATCTACATGGTCTCTACATGATTAACCATCTACATGGTCTCTACATGATTAACCATCTACATGGTCTCTACATGATTAACCATCTTCATGGTCTCTACATGATTAACCATCTACATGGTCTCTACATGATTAACCATCTACATGATCTCTACATGATTAACCATCTACATGGTCTCTACATGATTAACCATCTACATGGTCTCTACATGATTAACCATCTACATGATCTCTACATGATTAACCATCTACATGGTCTCTACATGATTAACCATCTTCATGGTCTCTACATGATTAAACATCTACATGGTCTCTACATGGTTAACCATCTACATGATCTCTACATGATTAACCATCTACATGATCTCTACATGATTAACCATCTACATGATCTCTACATGATTATCCATCTACACGATCTCTACATGATTAACCATCTACATGATCTCTACCTGATTAACCATCTACATGATCTCTACATGATTAACCATCTACACGGTCTCTACTTGATTAACCATCTACATGATCTCTACATGATTAACCATCTACATGTTCTCTACGTGATTAACCATCTACATGGTCTCTACATGATTAACCATCTACATGATTAACCATCTACATGATCTCTACATGATTAACCATCTACATGATCTCTACATGATTAACCATCTACATGGTCTCTACATGATTAACCATCCACATAGTCTCTACATGATTAACCATCTACATGATCTCTACATGATTAACCATCTACATGATCTCTACATGATTAACCATCTACATGGTCTCTACATGATTAACCATCTACATGGTCTCTATTTGATTAACCATCTACATGATCTCTACATGATTAACCATCTACATGATCTCTACGTGATTAACCATCTACATGGTCTCTACATGATTAAACATCTACATGATTAACCATCTACATGGTCTCTACATGATTAACCATCTACATGATCTCTACATGATTAACCATCTACATGATCTCTACATGATTAACCATCTACATGGTCTCTACATGATTAACCATCTACATGGTCTCTACATGATTAACCATCTACATGGTCTCTACATGATTAACCATCTACATGGTCTCTACATGATTAACCATCTACATGATTAACCATCTACATGATCTCTACATGATTAACCATCTACATGATCTCTACATGATTAACCATCTACATGGTCTCTACATGATTAACCATCCACATAGTCTCTACATGATTAACCATCTACATGATCTCTACATGATTAACCATCTACATGGTCTCTACATGATTAACCATCTACATGGTCTCTATTTGATTAACCATCTACATGATCTCTACATGATTAACCATCTACATGATCTCTACGTGATTAACCATCTACATGGTCTCTACATGATTAAACATCTACATGATTAACCATCTACATGGTCTCTACATGATTAACCATCTACATGATCTCTACATGATTAACCATCTACATGATCTCTACATGATTAACCATCTACATGGTCTCTACATGATTAACCATCTACATGGTCTCTATTTGATTAACCATCTACATGTTCTCTACATGATTAACCATCTACATGATCTCTACGTGATTAACCATCTACATGGTCTCTACATGATTAAACATCTACATGATTAACCATCTACATGGTCTCTACATGATTAACCATCTACATGATCTCTACATGATTAACCATCTACATGATCCTTACATGATTAACCATCTACATGATCTCTACATGAATAACCATCTGCATGGTCTCTACATGATTAACCATCAACAAGATCTCTACATGATTAACCATCTACATGGTCTCTACATGATTAACCATCTACATGGTCTCTACATGATTAACCATATACATGATTAACCATCTACATGATCTCTACATGATTAACCATCTACATGATCTCTACATGATTAACCATCTACATGGTCTCTACATGATTAACCATCCACATAGTCTCTACATGATTAACCATCTACATGATCTCTACATGATTAACCATCTACATGATCTCTACATGATTAACCATCTACATGGTCTCTACATGATTAACCATCTACATGGTCTCTATTTGATTAACCATCTACATGATCTCTACATGATTAACCATCTACATGATCTCTACGTGATTAACCATCTACATGGTCTCTACATGATTAAACATCTACATGATTAACCATCTACATGGTCTCTACATGATTAACCATCTACATGATCTCTACATGATTAACCATCTACATGGTCTCTACATGATTAACCATCTACATGATCTCTACATGATTAACCATCTACATGGTCTCTACATGATTAACCATCTACAAGATCTCTACATGATTAACCATCTACATGGTCTCTACATGATTAACCATCTACATGGTCTCTACATGATTAACCATCTACATGATCTCTACATGATTAACCATCTACATGATCTCTACATGATTAACCATCTACATGATCTCTACATGATTAACCATCTACATGATCTCTACATGATTAACCATCTACATGATCTCTACGTGATTAACCATCTACATGGTCTCTACATGATTAAACATCTACATGATTAACCATCTACATGATCTCTACATGATTAACCATCTGCATGGTCTCTACATGATTAACCATCTACAAGATCTCTACATGATTAACCATCTACATTGTCTCTACATGATTAACCATCTACATGAATAACCATCTACATGATCTCTACATGATTAACCATCTACATGATCTCTACATGATTAACCATCTACATGGTCTCTACATGATTAACCATCCACATAGTCTCTACATGATTAACCATCTACATGGTCTCTACATGATTAACCATCTACATGATTAACCATCTACATGATCTCTACATGATTAACCATCTACATGATCTCTACATGATTAACCATCTACATGGTCTCTACATGATTAACCATCCACATAGTCTCTACATGATTAACCATCTACATGATCTCTACATGATTAACCATCTACATGGTCTCTATTTGATTAACCATCTACATGATCTCTACATGATTAACCATCTACATGATCTCTACGTGATTAACCATCTACATGATCTCTACATGATTAACCATCTACATGGTCTCTACATGATTAACCATCTCCATGATCTCTACATGATTAACCATCTACATGGTCTCTACTTGATTAACCATCTACATGATATCTACATGATTAACCATCTACATGGTCTCTACATGATTAACCATCTACATGGTCTCTACATGATTAACCATCTACATGATTAACCATCTACATGATCTCTACATGATTAACCATCTACATGATCTCTACATGATTAACCATCTACATGGTCTCTACATGATTAACCATCTACATGGTCTCTACATGATTAACCATCTACATGGTCTCTACATGATTAACCATCTACATGATTAACCATCTACGTGATCTCTACATGATTAACCATCTACATGATCTCTACATGATTAACCATCTACATGGTCTCTACATGATTAACCATCCACATAGTCTCTACATGATTAACCATCTACATGATCTCTACATGATTAACCATCTACATGATCTCTACATGATTAACCATCTACATGGTCTCTACATGATTAACCATCTACATGGTCTCTATTTGATTAACCATCTACATGATCTCTACATGATTAACCATCTACATGATCTCTACGTGATTAACCATCTACATGATCTCTACATGATTAACCATCTACATGGTCTCTACATGATTAACCATCTACATGATCTCTACATGATTAACCATCTACATGGTCTCTACTTGATTAACCATCTACATGATATCTACATGATTAACCATCTACATGGTCTCTTCAGGATTAACCATCTACATGGTCTCTACATGATTAACCATCTACGTGATCTCTACATGATTAACCATCTACCTGATCTCTACATGATTAACCATCTACATGGTCTCTACATGATTAACCATCTACATGATCTCTACATGATTAACCATCTACATGGTCTCTACATGATTAACCATCTACATGGTCTCTACATGATTAACCATCTACATGATCTCTACATGATTAACCATCTACATGGTCTCTACATGATTAACCATCTACATGGTCTCTATTTGATTAACCATCTACATGATCTCTACATGATTAACCATCTACATGATCTCTACGTGATTAACCATCTACATGGTCTCTACATGATTAAACATCTACATGATTAACCATCTACATGGTCTCTACATGATTAACCATCTACATGATCCCTACATGATTAACCATCTACATGATCTCTACATGATTAACCATCTACATGGTCTCTACATGATTAACCATCTACATGGTCTCTACATGATTAACCATCTACATGGTCTCTACATGATTAACCATCTACATGGTCTCTACATGATTAACCATCTACATGATTAACCATCTACATGATCTCTACATGATTAACCATCTACATGATCTCTACATGATTAACCATCTACATGGTGTCTACATGATTAACCATCCACATAGTCTCTACATGATTAACCATCTACATGATCTCTACATGATTAACCATCTACATGGTCTCTACATGATTAACCATCTACATGGTCTCTATTTGATTAACCATCTACATGATCTCTACATGATTAACCATCTACATGATCTCTATGTGATTAACCATCTACATGGTCTCTACATGATTAAACATCTACATGATTAACCATCTACATGGTCTCTACATGATTAACCATCTACATGATCTCTACATGATTAACCATCTACATGATCTCTACATGATTAACCATCTACATGGTCTCTACATGATTAACCATCTACATGGTCTCTATTTGATTAACCATCTACATGTTCTCTACATGATTAACCATCTACATGATCTCTACGTGATTAACCATCTACATGGTCTCTACATGATTAAACATCTACATGATTAACCATCTACATGGTCTCTACATGATTAACCATCTACATGATCTCTACATGATTAACCATCTACATGATCTCTACATGATTAACCATCTACATGATCTCTACATGATTAACCATCTGCATGGTCTCTACATGATTAACCATCTACAAGATCTCTACATGATTAACCATCTACATGGTCTCTACATGATTAACCATCTACATGGTCTCTACATGATTAACCATCTACATGATTAACCATCTACATGATCTCTACATGATTAACCATCTACATGATCTCTACATGATTAACCATCTACATGGTCTCTACATGATTAACCATCCACATAGTCTCTACATGATTAACCATCTACATGATCTCTACATGATTAACCATCTACATGATCTCTACATGATTAACCATCTACATGGTCTCTACATGATTAACCATCTACATGGTCTCTATTTGATTAACCATCTACATGATCTCTACATGATTAACCATCTACATGATCTCTACGTGATTAACCATCTACATGGTCTCTACATGATTAAACATCTACATGATTAACCATCTACATGGTCTCTACATGATTAACCATCTACATGATCTCTACATGATTAACCATCTACATGGTCTCTACATGATTAACCATCTACATGATCTCTACATGATTAACCATCTACATGGTCTCTACATGATTAACCATCTACAAGATCTCTACATGATTAACCATCTACATGGTCTCTACATGATTAACCATCTACATGGTCTCTACATGATTAACCATCTACATGGTCTCTACATGATTAACCATCTACATGATTAACCATCTACATGATCTCTACATGATTAACCATCTACATGATCTCTACATGATTAACCATCTACATGGTCTCTACATGATTAACCATCCACATAGTCTCTACATGATTAACCATCTACATGATCTCTACATGATTAACCATCTACATGATCTCTACATGATTAACCATCTACATGGTCTCTACATGATTAACCATCTACATGGTCTCTATTTGATTAACCATCTACATGATCTCTACATGATTAACCATCTACATGATCTCTACGTGATTAACCATCTACATGATCTCTACATGATTAACCATCTACATGGTCTCTACATGATTAACCATCTACATGATCTCTACATGATTAACCCTCTACATGGTCTCTACTTGATTAACCATCTACATGATATCTACATGATTAACCATCTACATGGTCTCTTCAGGATTAACCATCTACATGGTCTCTACATGATTAACCATCTACGTGATCTCTACATGATTAACCATCTACCTGATCTCTACATGATTAACCATCTACATGGTCTCTACATGATTAACCATCTACATGATCTCTACATGATTAACCATCTACATGGTCTCTACATGATTAACCATCTACATGGTCTCTACATGATTAACCATCTACATGATCTCTACATGATTAACCATCTACATGGTCTCTACATGATTAACCATCTACATGGTCTCTATTTGATTAACCATCTACATGATCTCTACATGATTAACCATCTACATGATCTCTACGTGATTAACCATCTACATGGTCTCTACATGATTAAACATCTACATGATTAACCATCTACATGGTCTCTACATGATTAACCATCTACATGATCTCTACATGATTAACCATCTACATGATCTCTACATGATTAACCATCTACATGGTCTCTACATGATTAACCATCTACATGGTCTCTACATGATTAACCATCTACATGGTCTCTACATGATTAACCATCTACATGGTCTCTACATGATTAACCATCTACATGATTAACCATCTACATGATCTCTACATGATTAACCATCTACATGATCTCTACATGATTAACCATCTACATGGTCTCTACATGATTAACCATCCACATAGTCTCTACATGATTAACCATCTACATGATCTCTACATGATTAACCATCTACATGGTCTCTACATGATTAACCATCTACATGGTCTCTATTTGATTAACCATCTACATGATCTCTACATGATTAACCATCTACATGATCTCTACGTGATTAACCATCTACATGGTCTCTACATGATTAAACATCTACATGATTAACCATCTACATGGTCTCTACATGATTAACCATCTACATGATCTCTACATGATTAACCATCTACATGATCTCTACATGATTAACCATCTACATGGTCTCTACATGATTAACCATCTACATGGTCTCTATTTGATTAACCATCTACATGTTCTCTACATGATTAACCATCTACATGATCTCTACGTGATTAACCATCTACATGGTCTCTACATGATTAAACATCTACATGATTAACCATCTACATGGTCTCTACATGATTAACCATCTACATGATCTCTACATGATTAACCATCTACATGATCTCTACATGATTAACCATCTACATGATCTCTACATGATTAACCATCTGCATGGTCTCTACATGATTAACCATCTACAAGATCTCTACATGATTAACCATCTACATGGTCTCTACATGATTAACCATCTACATGGTCTCTACATGATTAACCATCTACATGATTAACCATCTACATGATCTCTACATGATTAACCATCTACATGATCTCTACATGATTAACCATCTACATGGTCTCTACATGATTAACCATCCACATAGTCTCTACATGATTAACCATCTACATGATCTCTACATGATTAACCATCTACATGATCTCTACATGATTAACCATCTACATGGTCTCTACATGATTAACCATCTACATGGTCTCTATTTGATTAACCATCTACATGATCTCTACATGATTAACCATCTACATGATCTCTACGTGATTAACCATCTACATGGTCTCTACATGATTAAACATCTACATGATTAACCATCTACATGGTCTCTACATGATTAACCATCTACATGATCTCTACATGATTAACCATCTACATGGTCTCTACATGATTAACCATCTACATGATCTCTACATGATTAACCATCTACATGGTCTCTACATGATTAACCATCTACAAGATCTCTACATGATTAACCATCTACATGGTCTCTACATGATTAACCATCTACATGGTCTCTACATGATTAACCATCTACATGATCTCTACATGATTAACCATCTACATGATCTCTACATGATTAACCATCTACATGATCTCTACATGATTAACCATCTACATGATCTCTACATGATTAACCATCTACATGATCTCTACGTGATTAACCATCTACATGGTCTCTACATGATTAAACATCTACATGATTAACCATCTACATGATCTCTACATGATTAACCATCTGCATGGTCTCTACATGATTAACCATCTACAAGATCTCTACATGATTAACCATCTACATGGTCTCTACATGATTAACCATCTACATGGTCTCTACATGATTAACCATCTACATGATTAACCATCTACATGATCTCTACATGATTAACCATCTACATGATCTCTACATGATTAACCATCTACATGGTCTCTACATGATTAACCATCCACATAGTCTCTACATGATTAACCATCTACATGATCTCTACATGATTAACCATCTACATGATCTCTACATGATTAACCATCTACATGGTCGCTACATGATTAACCATCTACATGGTCTCTATTTGATTAACCATCTACATGATCTCTACATGATTAACCATCTACATGATCTCTACGTGATTAACCATCTACATGATCTCTACATGATTAACCATCTACATGGTCTCTACATGATTAACCATCTACATGATCTCTACATGATTAACCATCTACATGGTCTCTACTTGATTAACCATCTACATGATAACTACATGATTAACCATCTACATGGTCTCTTCAGGATTAACCATCTACATGGTCTCTACATGATTAACCATCTACGTGATCTCTACATGATTAACCATCTACCTGATCTCTACATGATTAACCATCTACATGGTCTCTACATGATTAACCATCTACATGGTCTCTACATGATTAATCATCTACATGATCTCTACATGATTAACCATCTACATGGTCTCTACATGATTAACCATCTACATGGTCTCTACATGATTAACCATCTACATGGTCTCTACATGATTAACCATCTACATGGTCTCTACATGATTAACCATCTTCATGGTCTCTACATGATTAACCATCTACATGGTCTCTACATGATTAACCATCTACATGATCTCTACATGATTAACCATCTACATGGTCTCTACATGATTAACCATCTACATGGTCTCTACATGATTAACCATCTACATGATCTCTACATGATTAACCATCTACATGGTCTCTACATGATTAACCATCTTCATGGTCTCTACATGATTAACCATCTACATGGTCTCTACATGATTAACCATCTACATGATCTCTACATGATTAACCATCTACATGGTCTCTACATGATTAACCATCTACATGGTCTCTACATGATTAACCATCTACATGGTCTCTACATGATTAACCATCTTCATGGTCTCTACATGATTAACCATCTACATGGTCTCTACATGATTAACCATCTACATGATCTCTACATGATTAACCATCTACATGGTCTCTACATGATTAACCATCTACATGGTCTCTACATGATTAACCATCTACATGATCTCTACATGATTAACCATCTACATGGTCTCTACATGATTAACCATCTTCATGGTCTCTACATGATTAACCATCTACATGGTCTCTACATGATTAACCATCTACATGATCTCTACATGATTAACCATCTACATGGTCTCTACATGATTAACCATCTACATGGTCTCTACATGATTAACCATCTACATGATCTCTACATGATTAACCATCTACATGATCTCTACATGATTAACCATCTACATGATCTCTACGTGATTAACCATCTACATGATCTCTACGTGATTAACCATCTACATGGTCTCTACATGATTAAACATCTACATGATTAACCATCTACATGGTCTCTTCATGATTAACCATCTACATGATCTCTACATGATTAACCATCTACATGATCTCTACATGATTAACCATCTACATGATCTCTACATGATTAACCATCTACATGGTCTCTACATGATTAACCATCTACAAGATCTCTACATGATTAACCATCTACATGGTCTCTACATGATTAACCATCTACATGATCTCTACATGATTAACCATCTACATGATCTCTACGTGATTAACCATCTACATGGTCTCTACATGATTAAACATCTACATGATTAACCATCTACATGGTCTCTACATGATTAACCATCTACATGATCTCTACATGATTAACCATCTACATGATCTCTACATGATTAACCATCTACATGATCTCTACATGATTAACCATCTACATGGTCTCTACATGATTAACCATCTACATGATCTCTACATAATTAACCGTCTACATGATCTCTACATAATTAACCGTCTACATGATCTCTACATGATTAACCATCTACATGATCTCTACATGATTAACCATCTACATGGTCTCTACATGATTAACCATCTACATGATCTCTACATGATTAACCATCTACATGGTCTCATCTTGATTAACCATCTACATGATCTCTACATGATTAACCATCTACATGATCTCTACATGATTAACCATCTACATGATCTCTACATGATTAACCATCTACATGATCTCTACATGATTAACCATCTACATGGTCTCTACATGATTAACCATCTACATGATCTCTACATGATTGACCATCTACATGGTCTCTACATGATTAACCATCTACATGATCTCTACATGATTGACCATCTACATGGTCTCTACATGACTGACCATCTACATGATCTCTACATGATTAACCATCTACATGGTCTCTACATGAGTGACCATCTACATGATCTCTACATCACTAACCATCTACATGATCTCTACATGATTAACCATCTACATGATCTCTACATGATTAACCATCTATATGATCTCTACATGATTAAACATCTACATGATCTCTACATGATTAACTATCTACATGGTCTCTACATGATTAACCATCTACATGATCTCTACATGATTAACCATCTACATGGTCTCCACTTGATTAACCATCTACATGATCTCTACATGGTTAACCATCTACATGATCTCTACATGATTAACCATCTACATGGTCTCTACTTGATTAACCATCTACATGATCTCTACATGGTTAACCATCTACATGATCTTTACATGATTAACCATCTACATGATCTCTACATGATTAACCATCTACATGATCTCTACATGATTAACCATCTACACGATCTCTACATGATTAACCATCTACATGATCTCTACCTGATTAACCATCTACATGATCTCTACATGATTAACCATCTACACGGTCTCTACTTGATTAACCATCTACATGATCTCTACATGATTAACCATCTACATGTTCTCTACGTGATTAACCATCTACATGGTCTCTACATGATTAACCATCTACATGATTAACCATCTACATGATCTCTACATGATTAACCATCTACATGATCTCTACATGATTAACCATCTACATGGTCTCTACATGATTAACCATCCACATAGTCTCTACATGATTAACCATCTACATGATCTCTACATGATTAACCATCTACATGATCTCTACATGATTAACCATCTACATGGTCTCTACATGATTAACCATCTACATGGTCTCTATTTGATTAACCATCTACATGATCTCTACATGATTAACCATCTACATGATCTCTACGTGATTAACCATCTACATGGTCTCTACATGATTAAATATCTACATGATTAACCATCTACATGGTCTCTACATGATTAACCATCTACATGATCTCTACATGATTAACCATCTACATGATCTCTACATGATTAACCATCTACATGATCTCTACATGATTAACCATCTACATGGTCTCTACATGATTAACCATCTACAAGATCTCTACATGATTAACCATCTACATGGTCTCTACATGATTAACCATCTACATGGTCTCTACATGATTAACCATCTACATGATTAACCATCTACATGATCTCTACATGATTAACCATCTACATGATCTCTACATGATTAACCATCTACATGGTCTCTACATGATTAACCATCCACATAGTCTCTACATGATTAACCATCTACATGATCTCTACATGATTAACCATCTACATGGTCTCTACATAATTAACCATCTACATGGTCTCTATTTGATTAACCATCTACATGATCTCTACATGATTAACCATCTACATGATCTCTACGTGATTAACCATCTACATGGTCTCTACATGATTAAACATCTACATGATTAACCATCTACATGGTCTCTACATGATTAACCATCTTCATGGTCTCTACATGATTAACCATCTACATGGTCTCTACATGATTAACCATCTACATGATCTCTACATGATTAACCATCTACATGGTCTCTACATGATTAACCATCTACATGGTCTCTACATGATTAACCATCTACATGGTCTCTACATGATTAACCATCTTCATGGTCTCTACATGATTAACCATCTACATGGTCTCTACATGATTAACCATCTACATGATCTCTACATGATTAACCATCTACATGGTCTCTACATGATTAACCATCTACATGGTCTCTACATGATTAACCATCTACATGATCTCTACATGATTAACCATCTACATGGTCTCTACATGATTAACCATCTTCATGGTCTCTACATGATTAACCATCTACATGGTCTCTACATGATTAACCATCTACATGATCTCTACATGATTAACCATCTACATGGTCTCTACATGATTAACCATCTACATGGTCTCTACATGATTAACCATCTACATGATCTCTACATGATTAACCATCTACATGATCTCTACATGATTAACCATCTACATGATCTCTACGTGATTAACCATCTACATGATCTCTACGTGATTAACCATCTACATGGTCTCTACATGATTAAACATCTACATGATTAACCATCTACATGGTCTCTTCATGATTAACCATCTACATGATCTCTACATGATTAACCATCTACATGATCTCTACATGATTAACCATCTACATGATCTCTACATGATTAACCATCTACATGGTCTCTACATGATTAACCATCTACAAGATCTCTACATGATTAACCATCTACATGGTCTCTACATGATTAACCATCTACATGATCTCTACATGATTAACCATCTACATGATCTCTACGTGATTAACCATCTACATGGTCTCTACATGATTAAACATCTACATGATTAACCATCTACATGGTCTCTACATGATTAACCATCTACATGATCTCTACATGATTAACCATCTACATGATCTCTACATGATTAACCATCTACATGATCTCTACATGATTAACCATCTACATGGTCTCTACATGATTAACCATCTACATGATCTCTACATAATTAACCGTCTACATGATCTCTACATAATTAACCGTCTACATGATCTCTACATGATTAACCATCTACATGATCTCTACATGATTAACCATCTACATGGTCTCTACATGATTAACCATCTACATGATCTCTACATGATTAACCATCTACATGGTCTCATCTTGATTAACCATCTACATGATCTCTACATGATTAACCATCTACATGATCTCTACATGATTAACCATCTACATGATCTCTACATGATTAACCATCTACATGATCTCTACATGATTAACCATCTACATGGTCTCTACATGATTAACCATCTACATGATCTCTACATGATTGACCATCTACATGGTCTCTACATGATTAACCATCTACATGATCTCTACATGATTGACCATCTACATGGTCTCTACATGACTGACCATCTACATGATCTCTACATGATTAACCATCTACATGGTCTCTACATGAGTGACCATCTACATGATCTCTACATCACTAACCATCTACATGATCTCTACATGATTAACCATCTACATGATCTCTACATGATTAACCATCTATATGATCTCTACATGATTAAACATCTACATGATCTCTACATGATTAACTATCTACATGGTCTCTACATGATTAACCATCTACATGATCTCTACATGATTAACCATCTACATGGTCTCCACTTGATTAACCATCTACATGATCTCTACATGGTTAACCATCTACATGATCTCTACATGATTAACCATCTACATGGTCTCTACTTGATTAACCATCTACATGATCTCTACATGGTTAACCATCTACATGATCTTTACATGATTAACCATCTACATGATCTCTACATGATTAACCATCTACATGATCTCTACATGATTAACCATCTACACGATCTCTACATGATTAACCATCTACATGATCTCTACCTGATTAACCATCTACATGATCTCTACATGATTAACCATCTACACGGTCTCTACTTGATTAACCATCTACATGATCTCTACATGATTAACCATCTACATGTTCTCTACGTGATTAACCATCTACATGGTCTCTACATGATTAACCATCTACATGATTAACCATCTACATGATCTCTACATGATTAACCATCTACATGATCTCTACATGATTAACCATCTACATGGTCTCTACATGATTAACCATCCACATAGTCTCTACATGATTAACCATCTACATGATCTCTACATGATTAACCATCTACATGATCTCTACATGATTAACCATCTACATGGTCTCTACATGATTAACCATCTACATGGTCTCTATTTGATTAACCATCTACATGATCTCTACATGATTAACCATCTACATGATCTCTACGTGATTAACCATCTACATGGTCTCTACATGATTAAATATCTACATGATTAACCATCTACATGGTCTCTACATGATTAACCATCTACATGATCTCTACATGATTAACCATCTACATGATCTCTACATGATTAACCATCTACATGATCTCTACATGATTAACCATCTACATGGTCTCTACATGATTAACCATCTACAAGATCTCTACATGATTAACCATCTACATGGTCTCTACATGATTAACCATCTACATGGTCTCTACATGATTAACCATCTACATGATTAACCATCTACATGATCTCTACATGATTAACCATCTACATGATCTCTACATGATTAACCATCTACATGGTCTCTACATGATTAACCATCCACATAGTCTCTACATGATTAACCATCTACATGATCTCTACATGATTAACCATCTACATGGTCTCTACATAATTAACCATCTACATGGTCTCTATTTGATTAACCATCTACATGATCTCTACATGATTAACCATCTACATGATCTCTACGTGATTAACCATCTACATGGTCTCTACATGATTAAACATCTACATGATTAACCATCTACATGGTCTCTACATGATTAACCATCTACATGATCTCTACATAATTAACCATCTACATGATCTCTACATGATTAACCATCTACATGATCTCTACATGATTAACCATCTACATGGTCTCTACATGATTAACCATCTACAAGATCTCTACATGATTAACCATCTACATGGTCTCTACATGATTAACCATCTACATGGTCTCTACATGATTAACCATCTACATGATCTCTACATGATTAACCATCTACATGGTCTCTACATGATTAACCATCTACATGATCTCTACATTATAACCATCTACATGATCTCACATCAGTGACCATCTACATGATCTCTACATGATTAACCATCTACATGGTCTCTACATGATTAACCATCTACATGATCTCTACATGATTAACCATCTACATGATCTCTACATGATTAACCATCTACATGATCTCTACATGATTAACCATCTACATGATCTCTACATGATTAACCATCTACATGGTCTCTACATGATTAACCATCTACATGATCTCTACATGATTAACCATCTACATGATCTCTACATGATTAACCATCTACATGATCTCTACGTGATTAACCATCTACATGATTAACCATCTACATGATCTCTATATGATTAACCATCTACATGATCTCTGCATGATTAACCATCTACATGGTCTCTACATGATTAACCATCTACATGGTCTCTACATGATTAACCATCTACATGGTCTCTACATGATTAACCATCTACATGATCTCTACATGATTAAACGTCTACATGATCTCTACATGATTAACTATCTACATGGTCTCTACATGATTAACCATCTACATGATCTCTACATGATTAACCATCTACATGGTCTCTACATGATTAACCATCTACATGATCTCTACATGATTAACCATCTACATGGTCTCTACATGATTAACCATCTACATGATCTCTACATGATTAACCATCTACATGATCTCTACATGATTAACCATCTACATGGTCTCTACATGATTAACCATCTACATGGTCTCTACATGATTAACCATCTACATGATCTCTACATGATTAACCATCTACATGGTCTCTACATGATTAACCATCTACATGATCTCTACATGATTAACCATCTACATGATCTCTACATCAGTGACCATCTACATGATCTCTACATGATTAACCATCTACATGGTCTCTACATGATTAACCATCTACATGATCTCTACATGATTAACCATCTACATGATCTCTACATGATTAACCATCTACATGATCTCTACATGTTTAACCATCTACATGGTCTCTACATGATTAACCATCTACATGGTCTCTACATGATTAACCATCTACATAGTCTCTACATGATTAACCATCTACATGATCTCTACATGATTAACCATCTACATAATCTCTACATGAGTGACCATCTACATGATGTCTACATGATTAACCATCTACATGATCTCTACAAATTAACCATCTACATGATCTCTACATGATTAACCATCTACATGATCTCTACATGATTAACCATCTACATGGTCTCTACATGATTAACCATCTACATGATCTCTACATGATTAACCATCTACATGATCTCTACATGATTAACCATCCGCTTGATCTCTACATGACTGACCATCTACATGATCTCTACATGATTAACCATCTACATGATCTCTACATGATTAACCATCTACATGGTCTCTACATGATTAACCATCTACATGATCTCTACATGATTAACCATCTACATGATCTCTACATGATTAACCATCTACATGATCTCTACATGATTAACCATCTACATGATCTCTACATGATTAACCATCTACATGATCTCTACATGATTAACCATCTACATGATCTCTACATGATTAACCATCTACATGGTCTCTACATGATTAACCATCTACATGATCTCTACATGATTAACCATCTACATGGTCTCTACATGATTAACCATCTACATGATCTCTACATGATTGACCATCTACATGGTCTCTACATGATTGACCATCTACATGATCTCTACATGATTAACCATCTACATGGTCTCTACATGAGTGACCATCTACATGATCTCTACATGACTAACCATCTACATGATCTCTACATGATTAACCATCTACATGATCTCTACATGACTAACCATCTACATGATCTCTACATGATTAAACATCTACATGATCTCTACATGATTAACCATCTACATGGTCTCTACATGATTAACCATCTACATGATCTCTACATGATTAACCATCTACATGGTCTCTACATGATTAACCATCTACATGGTCTCTACATGATTAACCATCTACATGGTCTCTACATGATTAACCATCTACATGATCTCTACATGATTAACCATCTACATGGTCTCTACATGATTAACCATCTACATGATCTCTACATGATTAACCATCTACATGGTCTCTACATGATTAACCATCTACATGATCTCTACATGATTAACCATCTACATGATCTCTACATGATTAACCATCTACATGATCTCTACATGATTAACCATCTACATGGTCTCTACATGATTAACCATCTACATGATCTCTACATGATTAACCATCTACATGATCTCTACATGATTAACCATCTACATGATCTCTACGTGATTAACCATCTACATGATTAACCATCTACATGATCTCTACATGATTAACCATCTACATGATCTCTACATGATTAACCATCTACATGGTCTCTACATGATTAACCATCTACATGATCTCTACATGATTAACCATCTACATGGTCTCTACATGATTAACTATCTACATGGTCTCTACATGATTAACCATCTACATGGTCTCTACATGATTAACCATCTACATGATCTCTACATGATTAACCATCTACATGATCTCTACATGATTAACCATCTACATGATCTCTACATGATTAACCATCTATATGGTCTCTACATGATTAACCATCTACATGATCTCTACATGATTAACCATCTACATGATCTCTACATGATTAACCATCTACATGATCTCTACGTGACTAACCATCTACATGATTAACCATCTACATGATCTCTACATGATTAACCATCTACATGATCTCTACATGATTAACCATCTAAATGGTCTCTACATGATTAACCATCTACATGATCTCTACATGATTAACCATCTACATGATCTCTTCGTGATTAACCATCTACATGGTCTCTACATGATTAACCATCTACATGATTAACCATCTACATGATCTCTACATGATTAACCATCTACATGATTAACCATCTACATGGTCTCTACATGATTAACCATCCACATAGTCTCTACATGATTAACCATCTACATGATCTCTACATGATTAACCATCTACATGATCTCTACATGATTAACCATCTACATGGTCTCTACATGATTAACCATCTACATGGTCTCTATTTGATTAACCATCTACATGATCTCTACATGATTAACCATCTACATGATCTCTACGTGATTAACCATCTACATGGTCTCTACATGATTAAACATCTACATGATTAACCATCTACATGGTCTCTACATGATTAACCATCTAGATGATCTCTACATGATTAACCATCTACATGATCTCTACATGATTAACCATCTACATGATCTCTACATGATTAACCATCTACATGGTCTCTACATGATTAACCATCTACAAGATCTCTACATGATTAACCATCTACATTGTCTCTACATGATTAACCATCTACATGGTCTCTACATGATTAACCATCTACATGATTAACCATCTACATGATCTCTACATGATTAACCATCTACATGATCTCTACATGATTAACCATCTACATGGTCTCTACATTATTAACCATCCACATAGTCTCTACATGATTAACCATCTACATGATCTCTACATGATTAACCATCTACATGATCTCTACATGATTAACCATCTACATGGTCTCTACATGATTAACCATCTACATGGTCTCTATTTGATTAACCATCTACATGATCTCTACATGATTAACCATCTACATAATCTCTACGTGATTAACCATCTACATGGTCTCTACATGATTAAACATCTACATGATTAACCATCTACATGGTCTCTACATGATTAACCATCTACATGATCTCTACATGATTAACCATCTACATGGTCTCTACATGATTAACCATCTACATGATCTCTACATGATTAACCATCTACATGGTCTCTACATGATTAACCATCTACAAGATCTCTACATGATTAACCATCTACATGGTCTCTACATGATTAACCATCTACATGGTCTCTGCATGATTAACCATCTACATTATCTCTACATGATTAACCATCTACATGATCTCTACATGATTAACCATCTACATGATCTCTACATGATTAACCATCTAAATGGTCTCTACATGATTAACCATCTACATGATCTCTACAAGATTAACCATCTACATGGTCTCTACTTGATTAACCATCTACATGATCTCTACATGATTAACCATCTACATGGTCTCTTCAGGATTAACCATCTACATGGTCTCTACATGATTAACTATCTACATGATCTCTACATGATTAACCATCTACCTGATCTCTACATGATTAACCATCTACATGGTCTCTACATGATTAACCATCTACATGGTCTCTACATGATTAATCATCTACATGATCTCTACATGATTAACCATCTACATGGTCTCTACATGATTAACCATCTACATGGTCTCTACATGATTAACCATCTACATGGTCTCTACATGATTAACCATCTACATGGTCTCTACATGATTAACCATCTACATGGTCTCTACATGATTAACCATCTACATGGTCTCTACATGATTAACCATCTACATGGTCTCTACATGATTAACCATCTACATGGTCTCTACATGATTAATCATCTACTTGATCTCTACATGATTAACCATCTACATGGTCTCTACATGATTAACCATCTACATGGTCTCTACATGAATAACCATCTACATGATCTCTACATGATTAACCATCTACATGGTCTCTACATGATTAACCATCTTCATGGTCTCTACATGATTAACCATCTACATGGTCTCTACATGATTAACCATCTACATGGTCTCTACATGATTAACCATCTACATGATCTTTATATGATTAACCATCTACATGATCTCTACATGATTAACCATCTACATGGTCTTTACGTGATTAACCATCTACATGATCTCTACGTGATTAACCATCTACATGGTCTCTACATGATTAAACATCTACATGATTAACCATCTACATGGTCTCTACATGATTAACCATCTACATGATCTCTACATGATTAACCATCTACATGATCTCTACATGATTAACCATCTACATGATCTCTACATGATTAACCATCTACATGGTCTCTACATGATTAACCATCTACAAGATCTCTACATGATTAACCATCTACATGGTCTCTACATGATTAACCATCTACATGGTCTCTACATGATTAACCATCTACATGATCTCTACATGATTAACCATCTACATGATCTCTACGTGATTAACCATCTACATGGTCTCTACATGATTAAACATCTACATGATTAACCATCTACATGGTCTCTACATGATTAACCATCTACATGATCTCTACATGATTAACCATCTACATGATCTCTACATGATTAACCATCTACATGATCTCTACATGATTAACCATCTACATGGTCTCTACATGATTAACCATCTACAAGATCTCTACATGATTAACCATCTACATGGTCTCTACATGATTAACCATCTACATGGTCTCTACATGATTAACCATCTACCTGATCTCTACATGATTAACCATCTACATGGTCTCTACATGATTAACCATCTACATGGTCTCTACATGATTAATCATCTACATGATCTCTACATGATTAACCATCTACATGGTCTCTACATGATTAACCATCTACATGGTCTCTACATGATTAACCATCTACATGGTCTCTACATGATTAACCATCTACATGGTCTCTACATGATTAACCATCTTCATGGTCTCTACATGATTAACCATCTACATGGTCTCTACGTGATTAACCATCTACATGGTCTCTACATGATTAACCATCTACATGGTCTCTACATGATTAACCATCTACATGATCTTTATATGATTAACCATCTACATGATCTCTACATGATTAACCATCTACATGATCTTTACGTGATTAACCATCTACATGGTCTCTACATGATTAAACATCTACATGATTAACCATCTACATGTTCTCTACATGATTAACCATCTACATGATCTCTACATGATTAACCATCTACATGATCTCTACATGATTAACCATCTACATGATCTCTACATGATTAACCATCTACATGGTCTCTACATGATTAACCATCTACAAGATCTCTACATGATTAACCATCTACATGGTCTCTACATGATTAACCATGTACATGGTCTCTACATGATTAACCATCTACATGATCTCTACATGATTAACCATCTACATGATCTCTACGTGATTAACCATCTACATGGTCTCTACATGATTAAACATCTACATGATTAACCATCTACATGGTCTCTACATGATTAACCATCTACATCATCTCTACATGATTAACCATCTACATGATCTCTACATGATTAAACATCTACATGATCTCTACATGATTAACTATCTACATGGTCTCTACATGATTAACCATCTACATGATCTCTACATGATTAACCATCTACATGGTCTCTACTTGATTAACCATCTACATGATCTCTACATGGTTAACCATCTACATGATCTCTACATGATTAACCATCTACATGGTCTCTACTTGATTAACCATCTACATGATCTCTACATGGTTAACCATCTACATGATCTCTACATGATTAACCATCTACATGATCTCTACATGATTAACCATCTACATGATCTCTACATGATTAACCATCTACACGATCTCTACATGATTAACCATCTACATGATCTCTACCTGATTAACCATCTACATGATCTCTACATGATTAACCATCTACACGGTCTCTACTTGATTAACCATCTACATGATCTCTACATGATTAACCATCTACATGTTCTCTACGTGATTAACCATCTACATGGTCTCTACATGATTAACCATCTACATGATTAACCATCTACATGATCTCTACATGATTAACCATCTACATGATCTCTACATGATTAACCATCTACATGGTCTCTACATGATTAACCATCCACATAGTCTCTACATGATTAACCATCTACATGATCTCTACATGATTAACCATCTACATGATCTCTACATGATTAACCATCTACATGGTCTCTACATGATTAACCATCTACATGGTCTCTATTTGATTAACCATCTACATGATCTCTACATGATTAACCATCTACATGATCTCTACGTGATTAACCATCTACATGGTCTCTACATGATTAAACATCTACATGATTAACCATCTACATGGTCTCTACATGATTAACCATCTACATGATCTCTACATGATTAACCATCTACATGATCTCTACATGATTAACCATCTACAAGATCTCTACATGATTAACCATCTACATGGTCTCTACATGATTAACCATCTACATGGTCTCTACATGATTAACCATCTACATGATTAACCATCTACATGATCTCTACATGATTAACCATCTTCATGGTCTCTACATGATTAACCATCCACATAGTCTCTACATGATTAACCATCTACATGATCTCTACATGATTAACCATCTACATGATCTCTACATGATTAACCATCTACATGGTCTCTACATGATTAACCATCTACATGGTCTCTATTTGATTAACCATCTACATGATCTCTACATGATTAACCATCTACATGATCTCTACGTGATTAACCATCTACATGGTCTCTACATGATTAAACATCTACATGATTAACCATCTACATGGTCTCTACATGATTAACCATCTACATGATCTCTACATAATTAACCATCTACATGATCTCTACATGATTAACCATCTACATGATCTCTACATGATTAACCATCTACATGGTCTCTACATGATTAACCATCTACAAGATCTCTACATGATTAACCATCTACATGGTCTCTACATGATTAACCATCTACATGGTCTCTACATGATTAACCATCTACATGATCTCTACATGATTAACCATCTACATGATCTCTACATGATTAACCATCTACATGATCTCTACATGATTAACCATCTACATGGTCTCTACATGATTAACCATCTACATGATCTCTACATGATTAACCATCTACATGGTCTCTACTTGATTAACCATCTACATGATCTCTACATGATTAACCATCTACATGGTCTCTTCAGGATTAACCATCTACATGGTCTCTACATGATTAACCATCTACATGATCTCTACATGATTAACCATCTACCTGATCGCTACATGATTAACCATCTACATGGTCTCTACATGATTAACCATCTACATGGTCCCTACATGATTAATCATCTACATGATCTCTACATGATTAACCATCTACATGGTCTCTACATGATTAACCATCTACATGGTCTCTACATGATTAACCATCTACATGATCTCTACATGATTAACCATCTACATGGTCTCTACATGATTAACCATCTTCATGGTCTCTACATGATTAACCATCTACATGGTCTCTACATGATTAACCATCTACATGGTCTCTACATGATTAACCATCTACATGGTCTCTACATGATTAATCATCTACATGATCTCTACATGATTAACCATCTACATGGTCTCTACATGATTAACCATCTACATGGTCTCTACATGATTAACCATCTACATGATCTCTACATGATTAACCATCTACATGGTCTCTACATGATTAACAATCTTCATGGTCTCTACATGATTAACCATCTACATGGTCTCTACATGATTAACCATCTACATGGTCTCTACATGATTAATCATCTACATGATCTCTACATGATTAACCATCTACATGGTCTCTACATGATTAACCATCTTCATGGTCTCTACATGATTAACCATCTACATGATCTCTACATGATTAACCATCTACATGGTCTCTACATGATTAACCATCTACATGGTCTCTACATGATTAACCATCTACATGATCTCTACATGATTAACCATCTACATGGTCTCTACATGATTAACAATCTTCATGGTCTCTACATGATTAACCATCTACATGGTCTCTACATGATTAACCATCTACATGGTCTCTACATGATTAATCATCTAAATGATCTCTACATGATTAACCATCTACATGGTCTCTACATGATTAACCATCTTCATGGTCTCTACATGATTAACCATCTACATGATCTCTACATGATTAACCATCTACATGGTCTCTACATGATTAACCATCTACATGGTCTCTACATGATTAACCATCTACATGGTCTCTACATGATTAACCATCTACATGGTCTCTACATGATTAATCATCTACATGGTCTCTACATGATTAACCATCTACATGGTCTCTACATGATTAACCATCTACATGATCTCTACATGAGTGACCATCTATATGATCTCTACATTATTAACCATCTACATGATCTCTAGATGAGTAACCATCTACATGATCTCTACATGATTAACCATCTACATGGTCTCTACATGAGTAACCATCACCGACATATAAATATTGGACTATGGGTTTCCATAGGCTCCAATAACATGTTTTTGAGGCCAAATGGGAGGTGGCCACCACCACCATTTTGACCGTGTCACAGGTTCCGTCAAGCCCAGACAATTCCTAGCAACCTAGCTACAACCGGAGTTAGCTGTGCACAACACCGGAGCTTCTGAGTCAGAGATACGCCGGGCTGACCGCTGGGTAAAACCGGGTGGAACACAGAGGTCTCCGAGACCTCCACAAGCTGGCAGCCGCACAGCAGACAAGCTCCGCTGCGATCTGAGATGCGCAGAGCTGCCGCTGGGGAGAACCGGGTGGAAAGCTTTCCATCCCAGAGCTCCACAAACCAGCAGCCCGCGCAGCAGACAGAAGCCGCGAACAGACAGAGATGTGCCGAGCTGCGGGGAGGGGAGAACCGGGTGGAAAACATCGGTCTCCCGAGAGCTCCACAAGCCGATAGTGGGAACCCAGCTCCACCAACATGTTATATTTCAACCCATTTTCTAAAGTGCAGCATTATGTTAAATGCACTGGGTTTTACCCTATTACATTTAAATGTCATGGTTAAACAGTACATGTTAACATCTAAGCTCAGCTCGGCAGTGACCTAAAATACATAAATATAATTTTACTTACCGAAAAAAATTAAGTGGAGACTCCTTGGACGCTCCATTAGTGCAATTAATACCACAGCAAGTCATTTTGTCCAACAATTGCACAAAAAATATCCAAAAAAGAATACACAAACACAGAGACTCAAAATCCCGGAACAGTTTCCAGGCCAGACCGAGGCTCTACTGAGGCCTTTCCCCGGAGCTAGCTCTGTGGTCACGTGGGTCTGATGTTCATTAATTATACAGAATTTTAGGCTTTTAATACACTTAAACAGAAGAGTGAGAAAAAAATTCACCCCCCTCAGAGTTGTCATGAGTGTAAACTAGATCATTTAAACCAAAACCATGTTCTGGTACCAGGCTGTAGACATGTTTATTTCTGCTGTGAAATTGGTATTTTTAACATGGGAGTCAATGAGGATTTGCTCACTTCTGATACCAGCCCCTAGTGGATGAGGGTGGAACTGCAATTCTTGGTACTTCTGGGTTGGCCTCAATTTTTGAGCCACATTGTGTGGGCTTGGTAACCAAATACATGGTCTCTACGTGAGTAACATCTACATGGTCTCTATGTGATTAACCATCTACATCAGGGGTGTCAAAAATATGGCCCGCGGGCCGGATCCGGCCCGTAAACGGGTTAAATCCGGCCCGCGAGATGGTTGTGTAAACTTTTTTTTCATACTTTACAATGTAGAGTGAAAATAAACGTAACTTTGTGAGCAAGTTTTCTCTGTAATGAGTATAAATAAAACAAAGCTGCGCTCAAGGCTCACGCAAGAACTTGAATCACATCCTGAAGTGTGCTGCCACTCAGGATGTGACTTCTGATATTGATGTGCTGGTGAAAGCTAAAAGATGTAAAGTAAAATGAGTCAAATATACTTTAAGTACTGCATGAAACTGATCTAGCCACGTGATCTGTAAGCTCTTTGAATCACTAAGGAATGTTTAATTAATTAATTAATTAATTAATTAATTAATTTATTTCAAAATTTCAAGTACACTTCAGATGTTGTACTTGTACTATTTTGGATACGCTGTCCTCAGGCTCCAGCCTTGTTTTATATTGATTGTATTAAAACAAAGAAAACAATCTGAAGTTGTTTTTAATTTACCGGTCCGGCCCACTTGGGACTAGATTTCCCTCAATGTGGCCCCTGAGCTAAAATGAGTTTGACACCCCTGGTCTACATGGTCTCTACATGAGTAACCATCTACATGATGTCCCGATCAGGTTTTTTTGCCCTCGAGTCGACCCAGATTCCTTAACTTCTCAGTTTAACGAGCACTGCCTCTCCATTCTGGACAACATCTGTCCTGTCAGAACCAGATCAGTTCCTGCAGTGAACCCTACTCCCTGGTTTAATCACAGCCTTCGCAGCCTGAAGAGCCAATGCAGAAAAACTGAGCGCTTGTGGAAGAAAACCCATCTCCACATCCATCTGCTGCACCTAAAGGATCTTCTGACATCCTTTAACTCTGCAATCAGAGATGCAAGGGTTTCCTATTTCTCCAACCTGGTGTCCCAGAGCAAAGGGAACCCCAAGGTGCTGTTTAACACCATCAGCAGCATCGTCTCTCCTGCCTCTCCTACAGCCTTCATCCACTCTGTTGCAGACTATGACAACTTTCTGTCTTTCTTTGTGGACATAGTTAATAAGGTTAGATCTAGCATCTCTCCTTCAGCCTTATCGCTGCCTCTCCCGACTCGAACCAGGCCCATCATCCTAGATAGCTTTGCTCCTGTTTCTTTGCCTGAGTTAACCAAACTAGTTAACTCTATGAAGACCTCTGCATGCCCCCTCCACATCTTACCCTCATCTTTGTTTAAAAATGCTTTTCAGTCCATCGGTCCCCGCGTGCTCTCTATAATTAATGCTTCTCTGGTCTCTGGTCAGGTCCATGCTTACTTTAAGAACGCTGTAATCCACCCGCTTCTTAAAAAACCGAGTCTCGACCCCTCTCTCCATAGCAGCTTCAGACCCATCTCTAAACTTCCGTTCATCTCCAAGATCTTGGAAAAGGTTGTGGCTAAACAACTCACAGCTGCTCTTGATGAACATAACATCTATGATAGCTTCCAGTCAGGTTTTCGTAGAGCTCATTCTACTGAAACAGCTCTTCTTAGGGTCTCTAATGACCTTCTGACTCACAGTGATGCAGGGGACTGTTCTGTTCTGGTCCTGCTGGACCTGACTGCAGCCTTTGACACTGTTGACCATCACCTGCTACTGGAGAGGCTGAGAGACTGGGTCGGCCTATCAGGATCTGCCCTGGAGTGGTTCTCCTCTTATCTCTCTGAGCACTCCTTTTCTGTGGCCGTCTCCAAGTTTAGGTTCTCCACCACCTCTCTTGCCCATGGTGTCCCACAAGGTTCTGTGCTGGGGCCTCTGCTCTTCCTCCTCTATCTGCTTCCTCTTCAGCACATCCTGAGCTCCTTCAAAGGAATCTCCTACCATCTTTATGCAGATGGCATCCAACTGTACATCTCCTTTAAGCCCCATGAGATGTCTAAGCTGCAGCTGTTACACACCTGCTTAGACTCTATCAAAACCTGGATGGCTGGGAGCTTTCTTCAGCTGAATGAAGATAAGACTGAGATCCTCATCTGTGCCCCAGACAAGCTGGTTCCCAAAGTCAGAGACTCTCTTGGTCAGCTTGCTTCTCACACCAAACCTTCTGTCAGGAATCTTGGCGTGACCTTTGACCCAGCTCTCACCCTGGATTCTCATGTCAGTTCTCTTGTTCGCTCTTCCTTCTTCCATCTCAGGAACATTGCTAAGCTGAGTCCCATTCTGTCCCGCTCTGAACTTGAGACAGTTCTCCACACCTTCATCTCCTCACGCTTAGACTACTGTAACTCTCTTTTCACGTGACTGAGCAGAACCTCCCTGAACCGTCTACAGGCGGTTCAGAACGCCTGTGCTCGGCTTCTGACCAAGTCCTCCAAACACACCCACATCACCCCGCTTCTCCTCCAGCTCCACTGGCTGCCAGTCAACTTCAGGGTTCATTTCAAGATCCTGGTTCTGGTCTATAGGGCCTTACATGGACAAGCACCATCTTACATTGGTGATCTTCTTAGTCCCTACACCCCCAGCAGGTCCCTGAGGTCCAGTGACCAAAGCCTACTGGTTGTGCAGCACCAGGCTAAAGGTCAAAGGTGACAGATCATCTGCTGCTGTGGCCCCCAGACTCTGGACCTCTCTCCCCCTGAGCCTGAGATCAGTGAACTCAGTGGTCTCCTTTAAAAAACAGCTGAAGACTCACTTGTTCAAGCTGGCTTTTGTATGACCTTCTTCATCACTCTCTCTTTATTCTGCTCTCCCCACCTCTTCCACCTTCCTCAGGATCCACTGGTTTCCCTCTTTCCTGTTCACTCTCTCTCTTTCATAACATGTTTTTAATCACAATTGCCTATTTTTACTCATTTTTAATATATTTTTAAACATTTTCTAAATTCTTTTTTATATTTTTACATTTTTTGTTTTTGTGAAGCACCTCCTGATTTTTATCTTGAGAGGCGCTATAGAAATGATAATTTCTTCTTCTTCTTCTTCGTCCTGTCCTGTCCTGTCTGTCTCTGCTCTTCCTGCATCTCCCAGTCCTCCAGAAAGACTCCTGCCTGCTTCCTTCTTTTTCACCTCACAAGTAACTTTTTAGGTAGCAGATCAAATTGCTCTATTGACTGCAAAAAAAAAGTGCAGCGAGGGCTGTGCTGTCCAGCTGCACCAGTGACAAGCGCTGCAGCGAGGGCAGCGCGAGTGCGTCCACACGTCTTGCACAAATACAGACAGAACTTACCAGTGAGGAAATGAACGGACATGAATGACTGTGTTAATTATATATTTTTTTGGTGACAGCACTTAGAAACTTAGAAAATGTTTCTGTGGCCGTGTGCAGAACACAGCTGGAGTTCATGAATAATCAGCTGTCTGCCTGCATCTCTGCTCTAAAGAATCCCCACTAGCTGAGTCCATATAACAAAGGTAGAAACTGGATCTCTTTGTGCTTCTTCTGGGTGTAAGTTAAGGGCATCAGGGGAGCCTGACAACCTTTAAGGAGAACCAACTTGCTCTCCTGTAATTTGAACCCAGTATCCAACTCTGGATCGGGGCTTGGATTGGGAAGTAAAGCCTGAGTCCCGATCAGTCTGAAACCACGTGATCGGGGCCGATTTCCGATCATGTGATCGGATCGGGACATCCTTAAAGATCTCTACATGATTAACCATCTACGTGGTCTCTACGTGATTAAAAGTTCAGTTCAGTTCAGTTCAGTTCAGTTCACTTTATTTCAAACATATACATTCAACAACATTTCATAAAAATCATTCCACGCAATTGTTTGAAAAGGAGTAGGGAGAAGTGTATACTTATTCAGCCCTACCTCCTCAGGTTTACATCCTCATCATCAAAATGTAAACAACAAAACAGTTACAATGCCTTCAAAAAAAAACCACAAAAACAAACAAAAAAAGCAATAATAATAAATAAATTAAATTCTCATGTTCAACTAGAACTATATTTAGATTTTCTAATTTGTAGAAGAGATTAAACATCAGTTTGCATGCCGTCCTGGGTTAATTGCATTTTCTTCAGTCTTATACTTATTTATCATTTGTTTTGTGAAGTGACAAAGATAAACTTCTGTCCTTGAGATGAAATCAGTTCCTTGAGAGACGGATTCCAACTTTTCACCAAAACTCTGCATCTGTGAACAAATGACCAAAATCAGACTTGATGTAAAAGAAACTTTATTCAGGGGCACGTTTTTTGTTTTAGGTTAAAACTACTGTCTCCCTTAGAATCCATCACCATTAGATTTTCATCCCACTGAGCAAATGGGACCAACGAAACACTCGACTAACACAAGATCCCCAAACATCGTTTGGATCACAGTACAGAACATTAACGCTGGCATTTGTGATGAATCAGAGGTTCTGGAATGGGACTCTGCCACACACACACACACACACACACACACACACACACAAAGAAAGAAAGAAAACAATCTTTTATAAAGAACGAGGCACTTCACAAAACAACGTACAAAAGAGATTTCAAAGGGTGATTTTTAAATGTTTAAAATGAGGGGAAAATAATGTGATTAAAACAAATAATAATGAAAGGAAAGGGAAAATTAAAATGAAAGAGGGAAATCAGTGGATCACGGGGAAAGGCGGAATAAGAGCAGAATAAGGAGAGGGAGGTGATGAAGGTCCCACCAAAACCTGAACAGGTGAGTTTAAAGGAGACCACTGAGTCCACTGATCTCAGGCTCAGGGGGAGAGAGGTCCAGAGTCTGGGAGCCACAGCAGCAGATGATCTGTCACCTTTGGTCTTTAGCCTGGTGCTGCACAACCAGTAGGCTTTGGTCACTGGACCTCAGGGACCTGCTGGGGGTGTAGGGACTAAGAAGATCACCAATGTAAAATGGTGCTTGTCCATGTAAGGCCCTATAGACCAGAACCAGGATCTTGAAATGAACCCTGAAGTTGACTGGCAGCCAGTGAAGCTGGAGGAGAAGCGGGGTGATGTGCGTGTGTTTGGAGGACTTGGTCAGAAGCCGAGCACAGGCATTCTGAACCACCTGTAGACGGTTCAGGGAGGTTCTGCTCAGACACGTGAAAAGAGAGTTACAGTAGTCTAAGCATGAGGAGATGAAGGTGTGGAGAACAGTCTCAAGTTCAGAGCGGGACAAAATGGGACTCAGCTTAGCAATGTTCCTGAAATGGAAGAAGGAAGAGCGAACAAGAGAACTGACATGAGAATCCAGGGTGAGAGCTGGGTCAAAGGTCACGCCAAGATTCCTGACAGAAGGTTTGGTGTGGGAAGCAAGCTGACCAAGAGAGTCTCTGACTTTGGGAACCAGCTTGTCTGGGGCACCAAACACACACACACACACACACATATGCACAAGCACAAGCATGCACACATACATGCACACATAAGACACACACACACACATACACACACACAAACCACGCGCGCAGATAGGGTGGGGGATGGTTGGGGGGTGGGTGGGGGGGATCTATCCCCCCAGATTCAGATCAACCCCGATCCGTCCCCCACACTAAGGCCAGAAAGAAAACAAAATCAGAGTTTAAGCGCTTGAAGCTACTTTTACCAATGACATTGAATGCAGCATGACGTAAACAAACTCCGACTCCAGAGGCACCAAAGTGGTTGCTGCTAGGATGCAGGATGAAGCAGCGATTACTGCGTATTTAAAAAAGACCAACAGTGTAAGTAGGCGGGACCGATCTGTCTGTTTATGCGTGTTGGTTCTAGTTTCAGTACGTTGTTGTCAGTGTTGGGACTTACTCGTTAAAAGCGCCAAAGCCTCATTGCTGACTTTAACAATTCTCATCTACAAATATGATCCCTCATGAAGTTACTACTTTACACCAGAAGATAGTGGAGATGCGGAACCTTCAGGCTGAGCAAAGTTTGGGAGTTTTTAGAGTTTGAAAATCGCCTCCCGCCGAGAGGCTCCCAGTCGGGGAGAGGAGGAGACGCACGCAGCATGAAGAGCGCATATATTAGATAAAACGTATAATTGCCGGCAGGTCTGGTCTTTGTTGACTGATCACTTTGTCTGGTCGTGACTGACTCTGATTATGAAGCAGAATATTGACTCTGAAGAAGAAATTCACTCATCCAGCCGGGAAGATTGACGCTGCTGCAGCATCAGACAGCTGGTGCTGCACGAGAGGTGTGTGGAGTTTACAAGCTCCAAACGTTGGGTTTGATGTTTGTTTAACCTTCTCTGGGACGTGATGGATGTAGAAACGATGGTAAAACACCGCTAACGTGACAGACGTAGCGACAATGTAAAAAAAAAAAAGCCGTAAAAAAGAGGCAGATGCCGATGCGTTATATATGGAAGTCAAGTGTGCCACATAATCATAGAAAAGTAAAATATTAAATTTCGAAAGAGATTTATATATTTATATATAAATTAAAACTTTCCAAAGATAATGAAAATTTATAAATAACGTAAAAAAAAGCTGTGGACCAGCTCTATACCCTTGCAAGGGTGATGGAGGGGGCATGGGAGTTTGCCCAACCAATCCACATGTGCTTTGTGGATTTGGAGAAGGCTTATGACCGTGTCCCCAGGGGCACCCTGTGGGGGACGCTCCAGGAGTATGGGGTGGGTGGCTTTCTGTTAAGGGCCATTCAGTCCCTTTACCAGAGGAGCGTGAGTTTGGTCCGCATAGCCGGTAGTAAGTCGGACCTGTTCCCAGTGAGGGTTGGACTCCGCCAGGGCTGCCCTTTGTCACCGGTTCTGTTCATCACTTTTATGGACAGAATTTCTAGACGCAGCCGTGGTGTGGAGTGTGTCGAGTTTGGTGGCAGGAGAATCTCGTCTCTGCTTTTTGCGGATGATGTGGTCCTCCTAGCTTCATCCAGCTCTGACCTTCAGCTCTTGCTGGGTAGGTTCGCGGCCGAATGTGAAGCGGCTGGGATGAGGATCAGCACCTCCAAATCTGAGACCATGGTTCTCGACCGGAAAAAGGTGGCTCGCCACCTCCGGGTCGGGGGAGAGGTCCTACCTCAAGTGGAGGAGTTTAAGTATCTCGGGGTCTTGTTCACGAGTGAGGGTAGGAGGGATCGGGAGATCGACAGGCGGATTGGTTCGGCGTCTGCAGTGATGCGGACGCTGAGCCGATCTGTCGTGGTGAAGAGGGAGCTGAGCCAGAAAGCCAGGCTCTCGATTTACCGGTCGATCTACGTCCCAATCCTCACCTATGGTCATGAGCTTTGGGTAATGACCGAAAGAACGAGATCGCGGATACAAGCGGCCGAAATGAGTTTCCTCCGTAGGGTGGCCGGGCTCAGCCTTAGAGATAGGGTGAGGAGCTCGGACATTCGGGAGGAACTCGGAGTAGAACCGCTGCTCCTCCGGATCGAAAGGAGCCAGTTGAGGTGGTTTGGGCATCTGGTCAGGATGCCTCCTGGACGTCTCCCCGGGGAGGTGTTTCGGGCATGTCCTGCCGGCAGAAGGCCCCCGGGTCGACCCAGGACACGTTGGAGAGGTTACATCTCCAATCTGGTCCGGGAACGCCTTGGGGTCCTGCCGGAGGACCTGGTGGACAAGGCCGGGGAGAGGACGGCCTGGAGCTCCCTAGTTGGGATGCTGCCCCCGCGACCCGGACCCGGATAAGCGGAGGAAGACGACGACGACGTAAAAAAAAAGAAGGAACATATGGTCAGGCTGAAAAGTTTGGGAACTACTGCTCTAAGTGATACGTGAATTTCGTTTTATTATTTTTTATGTGCAGTTTTTTAGGGCTTTTATGTTTTCTGTAAAGATTGGTATGCTGAAAATCATTTAATGTTTAAATAAAACATGTTTTGCATAAAGCATGAGGTTTTGGTTAGTACTTGATTGGGAGAATAACAAATGACTGATTTAGTGTTGATCTGGCAGAGCTTTGTTGCCAGTGTTCCACTGCATAATGGCTTCAAACACGTATATAGTAGTGTTAGTTTTTTCGTAAACCGTTGGATGAAATTTCACAAACTGACTGAGCTCTAGTTAAGGCTCTTGCAATAGTGTGTGTATGTGTATGTGTTTGGGGGAGGGTACATTGGAAATTTGTCCCCCCAGTTTGAAAATCCCATCTGCGCCCCTGACACAGACACCAACATATGATTGAAGTTTTACCGGGTCTTTGTAGAAACACTGGTATAACAGTCTTTTTCTTCTTTAGATTACAGGGAGTTACAATAATTTATATTTTATTTTCACACTATTGTTATTGTCTCTTGTTCTTGTTCTCATGATTATTTTGTCCCTTTAGTGTGTCAGATTGTGCTCATTTCATTTTATCTTTGTCATGGCTCGAGGTAAAGTGTCTAACCCAAGACATGCAGAATCAGCACACGTAGTCCAAAGCAGTAAAGTAAAATGTCTTTATTATAAAAACGGGAACTGAAACCGCACAGGGAAGTCCTGTGGGATGAGCAATACGGCTCAAGTCTCTGAGGTGCTCAGGTTAATCAGGAGAGGAGGGGAAGCCGGGGAGGACGCTGGGCAGAGGATGAGAGATCCAGGAGGGGTGAGGTAGCAGAGGGAAAGCCAAACAGGAACGGCGGAGGAGGATGGGACGTGATGAGTATGTTCCAGAAAACGAAGACAGCGAGGGTGAGTAGATGATGAGATGATCCTGAGTGAGACAAAAACAGGCGTAAGGGATAATCCAATTCCAAATCCAAAATACAATCCAAGGTCATAAATCCACTAGTCGAAGGCGAGTCAAAACACGAATTAACAAGATCAAAGTTCAGAGTCGAGTGGCTGGTGCTACCTAAACTGGTGCAATCATCCGGCAAAGTGATGTGTCTCCATCCTCCTTTTGAACCCGCGTCCCTGATTGGGAAATCTCCTGCAGCTGCCGCTCCCCCTGCTCCTCACCTGTGGAGAATTAAGTTAGAGTCTGGTGAGAGGAGAAGGTGTGACTCACCTCTGCCCAGGAACATGACAGTGCCCCCCCCCCCCCCCCCTCAACGGACGCCCCCCGGCGTCCTAGCACCGGATCTGGAGGCCTCGAAGTCCGAGATGAGAGAGGGGTCCTCGATGTTGGACCGGGGAATCCAGGAGCATTCCTCCGGGCCGTACCCCTCCCAGTCCACCAAATATTGAAGACCCCGACCACGGGGTCGAGAGTCGAGGATGCGCCGAACCTTGTATACCAGCCCCCCTTTGTAGAGCTGAGCAGGAGGGGGCGGAGCCGGAACCGGGCACAGAGGGCTGGAAACGACGGGTTTGACCAGGGAAACATGGAACACGGGATGGATCCGAAGAGACGACGGGAGTTCCAACCACACCGTCGTTGGACTAGGAACCGCCGCGACCTTGAAGGGACCAAGGAACCTAGGAGAGAACTTCCTGGTGGTCGCCTTCAGCGGGACATCTTTGGACGACAGCCAGACCATTTGACCGGGAGAGTAGGTGGGAGCAGGACGGCGGTGTCGGTCAGCCAGTCGCTGATTCCTTTCCGCGGTCCGCTGAAGAGCCGACCTCGTGGTGATCCAGGTGCGGTGGGCCCGACGAAGGAACTGAGGAGTGGTGATGGTGGCATCTGTATGAAGGGGGAACAGAGAGGGCTGATATCCGAGGGAGGACTCGAAGGGAGACAGACCTGTGGCGGAGGAGACATGGCTATTATGGGCATACTCGACCCAAGCCAAATGCTCACTCCAGGTGGATGGGTTGGTGGCGCAGACGCAGCGAAGCATGGCACCCAACTCTTGGTTCATCCGCTCGCATTGTCCGTTGGTCTGCGGATGAAACCCCGAGGTCAGAGCCACCTGGGCTCCCAAGGCGGTGGCAAACTCCCTCCAGACACAAGACACGAACTGGGGCCCTCGGTCAGAGGGGATCTCTGTTGGGATCCCATGCAGACGAAAGACATGTTTAATTAAAAGCTGGGCCGTGACGGCAGATGTAGGGAGAGCCTTTAACGGCACCAGATGACAGGCCTTGGAGAACCTGTCCACAACAGTTAAAATGACGCTAAAACCATGCAAAGGTGGCAACCCACAAACAAAGTCCAAGGCAATATGGGACCAAGGACGGGACGGCACTGGTAGGGAACAGAGTAGGCCTGCTGGAGACTGATTGGTACCTTTTTGTTGGGCACAGACGTGGCAGGCCGACACATACTCCTTCACGTCTCTGTAGAGGGAGGGCCACCAGAAAGATCGCCTGATCAGAGCCACAGTACATCCTACTCCAGGGTGGATTGAGAACCTCCCGGTGTGAGCCCAGTGAATAACCTTTCCTCGTAGTGCCTGGGGAACAAACAGTCAGTTGGAGGGTCTGTTACCTGGGCTAGGATCCACCTTAAGGGCCTCCAGGACCTGATCTCTTATGGGCCAGGTTACTCCAGCAACGATGCAGGAGGCAGGCAAGATGGTGCTAGGAGCCGTCTCATCTTCAGAGGAGTGCTGGCGAGACAGAGCGTCAGGCTTCGTGTTCTTTGATCCTGGTCTATAGGACAAAACAAAGTTAAAGCGGGAGAAGAACAAAGACCATCTATACTGTTGAGGGTTCAGTCTCTTTGCCTCCTTAAGATAGATCAGGTTTTTATGATCAGTCCAAATGATAAATGGTAGTTCAGCCCCCTCCAGCCAATGTCTCCACTCCTCCAAAGCCAGTTTTACTGCCAGTAACTCCCTGTCCCCCACGTCATACCTGCTCTCGGTGGGTGTCAAGCGCCGTGAGAAGAAGGCACACGGATGAAGTTTGTGGTCTTCTGGGGATACTTGAGAGAGGACTGCACCAACCCCGGTGTCAGAGGCGTCCACCTCCACAGTGAACTGCCGCTTGGGGTCTGGTCTGGAGAGGACTGGGGCCTCGGTGAACCTCCTCTTCAGAGTCCTAAATGCAGCTTCGGCTTCTGGAGACCAGGAAAAGGGCTTAACAACAGAGGTTAGAGCTGTCAAAGGGGCTGCGGTCTGGCTAAAATTGCGGATAAACCGTCTGTAAAAGTTTGCAAAGCCAAGAAACCGCTGCAGTTGTTTCCTGGTGGCAGGGGTAGGCCACTCAGTCACTGCTTGGACCTTGTCTGGGTCCACCCTCAGCCGTCCACTTTCTAAAACAAAACCAAGAAACTTAACTACTGAAACATGAAATTCACATTTCTCGGCTTTTACAAATAGTCTGTTCTCCAACAGCCGTTGGAGTACCATCCGAACATGTTTCCGGTGTTGATCAATGGACCTAGAAAAAAATCAAGATATCATCAAGATATACAGATACAAAGTCATTAATGTAGTCCCCCAACACCGAGTTCACGAGTCTCTGAAACACCGCTGGAGCATTAGTGAGGCCAAAGGGCATCACCAAATATTCAAAGTGCCCCAGGGGTGTCTTAAAAGCTGTCTTCCATTCGTCACCTTGGCGGACTCGGACCAGGTGATATGCATTGCGGAGATCCAACCGCGTAAAAACGGTGGCATCTTGCACAGGTTCAAAGGTAGACGAAAGTAGAGGGAGCGGGTACTTGTCCTTCACCGTTATTTGATTTAAACCCCTGTAATCAATACAAGGGCGAAGCGACCCGTCCTTCTTGGCCACGAAGAAAAAACCAGCTCCCAGAGGCGAGGTGGATGGCCTGATTATGCCATTGGCCAAGGCCTCGGTGATGTATTTCCTCATACTGTCCTGTTCAGGTTTGGACAGACTGTAGAGGCGGCTGGTTGGGAGCGGAGCTCCTGGCAACAGGTCGATTCCAATGTCAAATGGACGGTGAGGTGGCAACGTGGCTGCTTGATCTCTACTGAATACTTGCTGTAAGTCATGGTACTCACTTGGTACCTGGGTCAGATCGGGCGGCTCCACAAGAGTCTTTTCAGAGTCCTTAGATCCAGAGGAAGCAGAGGTCAGGCAGGTAAGATGACACTCCTGACTCCAGGTCTCCACACGGCTTGATCTCCAGTCCAAACACGGGTTGTGTACCCTAAGCCAGGAATGGCCTAGAACTACTTGGTTCTGCGGGGAGGGAAACACAAATAATGAGATCATCTCCGTGTGTTTACCTGAGACCTGGAGCTGGAGTGGTTGGGTCCGGTGGGTGATTGTGGCCAGGGGCCTCCCATCCAGGGAGGACACAGTTAAAGGTTCCGGCAGTGGATCAGTAGACAGTCCCCAATCCCGCACCAGTTACGGGTCCACCAATGACTGTTCACATCCTGAGTCTACTAGAGCAGTTGTCTGGTGGCGACGACTGTTAACAGTCAAAGCACAGTCAATAAGAAAACGGGAGGTTTCTTTACCTGAATGACTGCCCACCAGAACTCCCGGAACTACTGGTGGGCACGCCCTTTTGACGCCGCAGGGCAGGTGTGCACCATGTGTCCTGGTTTTCCACAGTAAAGGCACAACCCTTTACTGTAACGATGTTGGCGCTCCTCTGGAGTAAAATGGGTACGTCCCACCTGCATGGGCTCCTCGGGTGAGTCCAGAGGAGGAGACCTATGGGATGGACGATGTACTGCAGGTGGTGACAAATCCCTGAACGGTGTCTTCTGAAGCTCCCTATGTCTCTTGTCGATAGAGATGCATAATGAGATCAGTCCGTCCAGGGTTGTTGGCTCGGGGCAAAGAGCCAGCTGGTTCCTTACCCGATCGTTCAGCGCTTCGATGAATGCTGCTTTAAGGGCATCGTCTCCCCATGATGTCATTGCAGCCAAGGTCCTAAACTCCAGAGACATGTCAGCCACTGACCTTCTTCCCTGCGAGAGGTGCAACAGTCTTTTTCTGATGTCAGTGGTGGTCTCTGAACTGCAAAACGTCAGTTTAAAATCCTCCAGAAAGTCTGGGTAAGAACCAGACAGGAAATTAGGATTTCTGCTCTTAGCCTCCGCCCACCGAAGCGCCTTGCCCCTAAGTAGTCCAACAATAAACGAGATCTTCATTGAGTCAGTAGGAAAAGACCTCGGGGAGTCTTCAAACGCTAGGCGGCACTGTAGCAGAAACCCAAAGCAATCCTCGAATTCACCGGAGAAGGTCGGACATTGCCGAGGAGGAGCCGAACGGAAGTGGGTGATTTCCGGAGAGCCGAGCGCCTCCGGTCCAGGTGAAACCACACCTCCCGAGGCGTGTGGTTCTGTTCCGAACGCCGGAGCGGCGGCTGTCGCTGGAGCGGGGACGGAACCCGAGGCTGTAGAGGAGAGCTGCTCCTGAAGCTGCTGCAGGACGGTCTCTAAGCGTTGATAACGTTGGTTGGTGATATTCAGCTGCTCCATGAGGACGGGAAGTGTCTGCTCTTGTTGGGACATCCGGGTAGCCAGATCTGCGAGTGCTGATTCCGCTGGATTAGATGTGTGGCCGGATGATCCTGTCATGGCTCGAGGTAAGTGTCTAACCCAAGACATGCAGAATCAGCACACGTAGTCCAAAGCAGTAAAGTAAAATGTCTTTATTATAAAAACGGGAACTAAAACCGCACAGGGAAGTTCTGTGGGATGAGCAATACGGCTCGAGTCTCTGAGGTGCTCAGGTTAATCAGGAGAGGAGGGGAAGCCGGGGAGGACGCTGGGCAGAGGATGAGAGATCCAGGAGGGGTGAGGTAGCAGAGGGAAAGCCAAACAGGAACGGCGGAGGAGGATGGGACGTGATGAGTATGTTCCAGAAAACGAAGACAGCGAGGGTGAGTAGATGATGAGATGATCCTGAGCGAGACAAAAACAGGCGTAAGGGATAATCCAATTCCAAATCCAAAATACAATCCAAGGTCATAAATCCACTAGTCGAAGGCGAGTCAAAACACAAATTAACAAGATCAAAGTTCAGAGTCGAGTGGCTGGTGCTACCTAAACTGGTGCAATCATCCGGCAAAGTGATGTGTCTCCATCCTCCTTTTGAACCCGCGTCCCTGATTGGGAAATCTCCTGCAGCTGCCGCTCCCCCTGCTCCTCACCTGTGGAGAATTAAGTTAGAGTCTGGTGAGAGGAGAAGGTGTGACTCACCTCTGCCCAGGAACATGACAATCTTATGTTTTTCTACTTCTGTGATTTGGACTGAGTCTGGAAAAAAGAATACTACTATTACTACTACTACTACTACTAGACTGAGTGCAAAAGCGAAACGTAGCACGCAGCAATTAGCTGCTGTTATAGTGGATTGGCAACATTTCTACCGGCCACAAAGCTTAACACTTTAAAAGCATTCCAGAAGCATAGGGATATGTTTTTTACGCTCCGAGTCTTTTTTTTCAAAAACTTTCAAAATACTAGTCTTATGCAATTTTCCAGTTGCTTTACTTAAGAAGAAACCTCCGTAGCCGAGGTAAACAACAAAACAATAAACCACAAACCTGTTTGGATGCTATCGGCTTACTAAAGCTGTTTATAACACATATGAAACTGTATCTTTATTAATTTAAATAAAAATAACCATTATTAATTAGCTTCACATCATATGAATGCTGAATAAATCCCACTACATCGAGGTTAAAGCGGTAGATCAGACTTTGTTGTTTAAATGTCGACTAAAGTTTCCTGTTGAGGCCGAACCTTAAATGATGCAACTTCTTATCAACAAGAAGCAAAAACTGTCAGGTGATGCAACAACATTTACATTTAAACCAGTTTTTCCTTCCAGAACCAATGAAGCCTTTTAAATTTGTGTGAAGTATACAGAATTATTGTTGGGCTCAGATGGACGATGGATAATTTCTTACAGTGTCACATAAAAAAATGAGACAAACTTATTTATGATGTACAAACAGCTGTAGCTCTAAAGGGGGTGGGGTTTCCTCACCTGTCTCACCAGAATCTCATTGTTTGTATAGACATCAAGTCAATGTCCTGGTGCAAAAATGTCTACCAAACGAACAATACCTTTGGATGATGTCAGGTTGCGATGTTGGAGGACCCAAAATGCAGAAACCCAGGATGACACGAGGCAGAAGTTGCATAAATAAAATAAATCCTTTATTTTTAGGATGATCAACAACAAAAATCAATCCAAAAAGGCTGGGAGCCAAAGTCCAAAAATCCAGATGAAGATCTGGGTATCCAAATATTCTAAGGCATGAGAAGACTAAATCCAAATAGGAGGGGCACTAGAAGACATGACAGAATTACAAACAATGGACTGACACAAAACAGAGGCAAGACAGGGCTTAAATAACAGGGAGGGGTCATTAGGGAAATTGGGAGCAGGAGTGTGGAGTGAGGGCTGGAGGGAAGACAGGTGAAAATAATTATCAAAATGGGAAAACAGAATCTGAGGAGGGCCAAATAACCTAAAAACTCTAAAACACAAAACTAAACCTAAAGACTGCGGGAAGGACTAACACACACACACACCATCACACACACGCACACACACAGAACCGGAGCAGGATACTTACAAATGCACGTCGAGCTGGGGACAAAGAGGCTGGGGCTACGAGGACACAGAATGTAAATGAAGACCTGGAGGGGCTGGGGATGAATGAGATGGCACGGGACCAGGGAGGAATAATTTTAAAGGCTACAACATAAGACACCTAACTGAGACGCAGACAAAGGACACATGAGGGTGCTAGGAGACACAAAAGGGAATCTAGAGAGGGATGGAGAACACCAGGAGGCACATGAAGGAAGGGGCAGACGCAGACCATGACAGATGTACTTTGGGGGTTTTTGTACAAATTCGTAGGAAACAAAGACTCTGACAAAAATGAAGAATAATGGAGAAATAACAATAACGATGATGATTTTGTTCTGGATGTTTTCTGTGACGCAGCATCTTGTTTTTGCATCTTTCAGAGAACCTGAAGCTGAGTGAGTCGACCTGCAGTGATGAAAGAATGGGCTGGCTGGAGTTTTCGCTCAGCCACACGTGGACGATTCCTAAAATCCAACACTTTGAACTCTACGTACCTGGATGAAACACCCGAAACTGGACCAGGAAGTGAGGCTGGATCTGTAGGCTTCCACCTGGAATCAGTGTGGCGCTGAAGCACAGAAAAGCCGTTCAGGTGAAGCTCTGGCTCCAGTTTTGGATTCCTGCACATTGAAGGCTTCAGCTGTGAGGAAAAAGACAGAATCTGCACAGAAACTGGTCCGTTCCTCTGCTTTTTCTGTTTGCTGGTGACGTAATCATTTTGCATGTAGTTACGACGCTTCTGCAGCAGCAGCAGACATGCCGGTAGTGCAGACATATCACACAAAGCTTTACTGTGAGGCTCGGATTATGATGCATGTAGCACAACACCGACGAGAGCTGCTGAATTATCCACTCATCATTCATGTAGGTGATGAGGCTCAAACATGTCCGACCTGAGCCGTGTCTCATCTTTTAGGCACGCTTGTAGACAGGAGTCATCAGGATTCTGAACTCATAAAGAAAAAAATAATTCTTGCAAAATGTATAAGTCGAGCCTCTACTGACGGAGGTTTTTACTGATTAAAGTCGTTTTTAAATATCTGTCTTTAGATGCACATCAGAACACATTTAGAGCGACGCAAAGGCACCGACTCAGTTTCACCTGAACCTGATTGGATTTGGTGTCGATTTTAAACAGTTCTGCATCGTTTTCATCTGACAACCAGAATAACTAAACCCCAAAAACGATTCATGTTTCCAGTGAAAACTGGTTTGAATTTGACTTCACAAACGTTTCTTTATTGAAGAGATTTTGTCTTTGTTGCTTGATGCGTCCTACAGTGGCTCAGCTGGATCAGACTTTTCTGCTCATTTAAAAAAAGGCTAAATATTTTTTACTGTCTAAAAATGCTAAAACATCTTCTAAACATTTGCTTCAAAGCACAACTTCCTCTTGGTAAGTTATCTAGTCGGTGGCATTGGGCCCATGTGATTGTGAGTGTGGTGATTAATGCAGGTTTAAGACATTGTTATGTTTCTGTGTAAAATCATTAACAGCCTCTCTTCAGAGAAATAGCTTTTTCACTCTTCAGGATTGGTGGGCTAACAGAACCACATGCTGCAGTCTGAAACCTGTTCATGTTGCACAATTTGTGTAAAAAAACTGTTTTGTACAAATCCAAAAGCTTAATGCAGCTAAAATCTTGCAGCCTGACTGACCTTTGACCTTACGTGGAAAAGCAGCCACCTGCTCCCCACCTAACAGGAAATCACTGTTTGTAAGGTGGCAGCAACAAACTTGGATTTGGGCTCATCAGTCCTGAAGGATCTACACTCTATTTCTCTGAATGGAGGCCGTTCAGGAAGCTAAAAGTGTCCCGACCTCGTTTGACCCAAAGTCAACTTATTATCACTAATCTGTAAAATGTAGGATTTTTTCTGTTCTGACATGTTTGAACCAGTGTTAATTCTGTCAAGAAATTTTAATTTAGTTTTAATCTTTTGACTAAAATTCTTTTTAAATTTAGTCACAAGTTAGTCATCAATTTGTTTTAGTTTTAGTCTTATTTTAGTCAACTAAAACATGCGTTTTTTCTTCTGATGCGAAAGAAATGTTAACTAAAGCTACTTAAAACTGTAAAGAAATATGAAAACGTCATATTGGTTCAATAAAACTTGACGTTTATAATTGTTTCTATTACAATAATTAATGGAAAAATACCAAAATAAGTACCGGCAGTTTGAAATTGTGCCGCTCAATATTAATAAAATACAAAAATGTGTATAATGTGCAGTAACATTCGTAAACATGCCAGGAAATGACATCATACCATCAAACCACTAAAATGTGTTACTCTAAAGGTAAAAACTGTTCTCAGGTGTATTTAAGAGAGTTTTGATTAGACTGACACCGGAACGTTTCTCCTCACAAAAGCACTGCTAGAACACCGAAGGCCGGTCGTAACGGTCGTAACGACCACGAAAGGAAGATGGATTAGACAGCTCCATGAGCTCGGTTCGGTTCGCTGAGCTCCAGCACCAGCAGTCATCTGCTCGCTGCTAACGCTGTAACACGTTTATAACTGAGGGAAACCCGGATGTGGACTCACCAAGAAATTACGTTTCAGATCGTCACATTTAGATCTTTTACGCCTAGCTGCAGGCTTTTTCTCCCTTTAGACAAAACTTTTACCGGTACAAACATCAGTATATTTTTCTGTTAGGGGTAGCTTGTTTGACCAGCGGCCGGTTCTGATTGGTTCTTTTCTGGCCCCGCCTGTTCCATTTGCTTATTGGTCCTTTTTCCAGTTTCCTATATTTTCTGTTTCCTGATTGGATTTTTGTTTCTGTCAATTTTCATTGTCGTCTCTTATTTGTCACTGAAGATGTTGGCCATTATTCGTCATAAACTAGTCTTTATTGGTGGGTATGTTTGAATTTTTGTTCCATTTTTGTCCGCAAAAATTCATTCGTCACTGAAAAAAAACAAAAATCTTTAGTCACTGACATTAACACTGGTTTGAATATAAATGTTTATTGAAAGATTTAAATCTAAACCAGATGCAATAAGATCTTTGCTCACCGATGCGTTTTTAACAGATCCTCAGATTAAACTATGAAAATGCCGATTTCACTCTAAAACATGTACAGCACTAACTAGAGTAGGCCATCCATCAGTTCCATATTGGACTGAGTAATGTGATTTTATATGTGCACTAATTATTATTCTCGTTTATGGTCTCTGTTAACGTCCATCTGCATGCAAACGTCCTCACAGGAACAATATGTCTCATAATCTATCACTTCTTCATCATTTAAAAATGATGCTCTTCGTTTGAGAAATGCACGTTTCCACAGTAATGACATCGAGACTAGAGTCAGTTTTGCATGTAAAAAGCACAAAAAGGTGCACAGGACATAGTTTTACCTGCTCAGGGATAAAAGCAGTTATGGTCTCTGATTGAAGCTGTGGATTTGTTCCAAACTCCTCATGAAGCAGAGAATGAACCAGATGCTTTTGGTTTTAGCATTCCTCCTTTTGTCAGTTCTTGTGTTCTTTACGGTGTTTGGTGTTGAGAATGCACTCCGTCCCTTTGATGTTTCTTCTCTTCCTGTGAACTCTAACTGCTCTGAGCTGCTCACATGTAAACAAAGCGAATGCAACTGAAGTCACATATCAGACTGGCGGTGGTGAAAATAGCCATAATCTTCTGAAACACAGAGTTAGTTTACTGTTTCACACACTGATGCACGTGTCTTAATGCATTTTACTCTTTATTCTTTCACCATGTCGCTGCATGTGTATAGATGATGTTTAAAACTGCAGCTGTGTTTAAATCATTTATAGTTTTGTGCAAAAGTCTTAAACTAGTCGTCATTTCTGTATGGTTTCTTTTTGGCAGACTGACTTTATCTAGTTTTTTAACATAGTTGGGATCAAACGCTCTGCTAATTTTCTGAAGGTCTTTCAGAGTTTGGATGAGTTTCACTCGCTCCGGTCCCCAGAACCACAGGTTGGTCATGAATCGGGTCTAAAACCATCCCTCCAGCTGGTGAGCAGAGTCTGAGTCTGTAGGAAACAGGGTTAAGGATGAAGGAGGGTGTACACAGGTTTCATCAGGGTAATTGTGAGTGTCAAAGTCATGGTTGTGACGTTTGATCTCAGAATGAAATTGTGACAAATCTTTTATTTTAATTGGTAGAAACGGGTCACTGCCTTTTGAATTTGATAAAGCTGGACTCAAACTGTTTTTATTCAGTTTGAATTTGAGGAAACGCTCTGAAAGACCTTCGAGGACTCTGGCAAATTGTTGATCGGGACCAGATCACAACACATTTTTGTTTGCTGGAAGCAAAGTGACCAGGAACGTCGTTGAGGATTTTCTTTCAGTGAAAAGTGAAACTTGTAGCATCCACAGCTGAGGACAGGATCAGGGACCAGACTGGACTCATACGGGTAGATGGAGCATGGCGTCTATGTTTTAAAAACAGCTCACGTAATGAAGAGCACCGCTCTCTCCAGAGGGACGTATTTTTCTAACATTTTTCAAATGTCTTGTATTTCTTCTGCACTGATGAGTGTTCTTTAACATTACTGCACATTGTGTCTCACAGTTTCTGTGATTCTCCTGAGTGTTTTTTATTTCAGACCCAAATATTTAACCGTGATGTTCTTGTGTGACGGTCACCTTAGCTTTACAAACTCCAGACTTTGTTCATGTCAGATAATTAAAATAAATAAACTATTTCATTACTTCTACGACATTCTGTGTTGTTTGGTTATAAATGATTTTGAATGCTCCAGATGTGGCTGAAAGACCAGTTTCTGTTTCCTCTTCATCCTCTGATAAATATGGAGGAAGACGAGCAGCTGAATCAACTCCATCCTCCAATCGTGTGCTTTTTCTAATAAAGTCTAAACAAACTGTTGAATTCCAGCCTATAAATCAGACTGTCGCCTGCTGATTATATAAGAAACAAACTCCAGTGATGTAAAAATCAAAGCACAAAATGATGCAGCTGAAATCTCAGACTGTTTCTTTTTAGATTTATCTGTAGCTTGTCTTCTGTCAGATTACTAAATAATAATTTGATCCGTTTTAAATGTTTTTCTGTCTAAACGTTGGAAACTGGTCCTATTTTTTCTGAACAGCCTCCATTCACAGAAATAGAGATTACATTCCTTAGGATGGATGAGCCTCCTGAGAGTAAAACAGATTTATTTTGTTCTGGATAAACTGCTCAGCCTAATCTCACCTATGAGGTTAGATCCTGCAGGGTGGCCCTGTTCAGCTTAAGGCGGGCGTACACTGTGCGGCTTTTCACTCGTAGCGTTCAGCTTCAGCTAAAACTGTACGACTTCCCTGCAGAGCAGATCTCACGAGTCATGTGCTCACACTGTATGTCTGGTAGCCAGGGGCGTCGGACTGGGGGGGGAAAGGGTACCGTTTACCCAGGGCCCACTGCAGGGAGGGGCCCTGAGACAGCTTTGAATAAAAATGTTTTATTGTTGTTGTTTTTTCCCCCCCCAACTTACTTAATGTCTTAATAAACTTCCCTTTACCTGGATAAAGAGGTTAAGAAACAGAATTTCGCCTTAAAAATAATAACTGAATAATCTCTGAGGCATCTATCACCCCTTAAAAATGTGCAAAGTGGTTTAGTCCACACCAGCGGCCAGGGGCTGCACGGCCGCATGTACAGCTAATGAGACATCGCAGATGCCGACAGCCAGAGCTGGAGGCAGGAGAGTCAGTCATGTCTTTTCCCAGGAAAGGGAAATCTGGCTTCCAGAAAAGAAGAGAAAAGAAAAGAAAAGAAGGAGAAGGAGAAAAAGTTAATTGAACAGAAGCAAGTATTGACTAGGTTTTTCAAGAAGGACGGTGAGCAGCAGCAGCAGCAGAACACAGTTTTAGCTGATATTAGCTAGCTCTCAGAAGCTGCATTTATGTAAGGTGTTCAGTGTTAAACGCCTTTAGTTTCACCATCAAGATCAAATATAAATTAATTAGTGTTATCAGTGAAAACACTAATTAATATTTATATTTATATATAAATTAATCAGAATTATTATCGCGGGCGGCCACCGCCAATTAATTTGCGGACCTCGCAGTAAAAACAGGTTCACTCTGTGTGGATATTTCAGCTCCTTCCCAGTCATGGACCAGGACAAACTTGGTATCGATGGATTCATGGTAATCTCAGGAATGTGAAGCTGCCACTGTTTTTCGTATAGCATGATGACACTGGTGTTAGAAGATTGTTATTGACTTGGTTAGATATTTTAAGCCTATTTTAAATTTCTTTATATTTGATCTTGAAAACGGACAATCTTATAATTTGGCTGATAATGAAGGGATTATAAAATTTAGAGAACATTACATTCACAGAGAGAACCTGGTTTATTTCATGTCATATGTATTTAATATATCAATATTTATCAGCAAAGCTTAACATCATGAACCATGACAGGCATGACTGAAGAGCAGATGAAGATATCATGCCAGGCACTGATGAGAAAATATTACAAGGATCTCACAGCTGAATTTGAGAATGAGATGCTACACCTGAGAACAATATATGGTGCCACATTCGGTCTCCTCTTGAGCTGCTTAATGCCATACAGGATGCTATTACAGAGCATTTTTGGAGAAGTTTGTATTAAACTGAGGATTTTTTGCACACTACCTGTGACTGTTGCTGGGGGTGAACGGGCTTTTAGCAAACTGAAACTGGTGAAAAATTATTTGAGATCAACAATGTCCCAGGATAGACTGAACAGCCTAGCTCTTCTTTCTATTGAAAGCCAATTAGCCAAAGGATTGGACTTTAAAGATCTCATAAGTGATTTTGCTAACATTAAGACCCATCAGTGGGCATTTACTGTAAAATAAATTCCAGGATTTTTGTTTGAACACATTGTTGGCAAATAAAAATAATTATATGTGAAGTCTGGGCATTTCACTTTTATTATGCTGGCATTTGTATTTGCTCAATATAGAGGTTAAACTAAGATCATATTTATTATCTTGTCTTATAGCATGACAAAAAATGTGTAAGAGAGATATTAAGTAGTTGAGCATGGGGGCCCACCTAGAAGACTTGTACCTAGGGCCCAGAATTTGGTGCTACGCCCCTGCTGGTAGCAACTCGTCAGACCTAAAATTATGCTACAAATAGCAGTTTTTACACAGCGTGTTGGACTTTTTTGTGTTGTTATTAATGTCTGTTGTTCTTTGGGAGTGCTGTAGGAGGACACACGGGGATTTGTGGGGTTAGAGGAGGAAAACGAAAGAAAGAATGTAAATCAGTGTTTTGTGATGTAAGATTAACTACATACCGGAATCAACACTGTTTGCTATCAGTTGTTAGATTCTGAGAATGACCATGCATATTAGCATACGAGCTTACCGGTATATCATGTATAAATATCCAAGATACTTATATAATCAATAGAAGCTCATACACCAATTCACTTGGTCTATTTTTAATCCAAAGATTAATGTTTAATTTAAGATAATTAAATTTATAGCAAAAATTTATTTTTGAATCAGAAGCTAGGAATCTTTGCTTTTCAATAACCAGAAATAATTATCTTTTTCTGTGTTTCGTTCAATAATGAGGCAGGTTTAAAATGAAGAAATTTTATTACTAACAATTTTAAACTTAAAGATTTGAACGACAATTATAAACGACAATTCATGGATGACAATTTAATGACAATTTTTAACAGCTTTGATATTAAACTTGTTTAAGAGGCAAACCTGTGGCTGGATGGAAGCTAAATGGAAATACGAGTTTGGATGCGTGAATGGAATTCTCAGAAGATTTCTTTCAGAGAGAGAGAAAAGCGTTCTGGATGGAAAGGATGTTTTGCGGCTAACTGAGTTGTTTACTTAGAGAAAACAGCATCAAACACATTCCTGTGTGCTACCTCACCCAAACAGGAGACCCTCTTTGTGGATCCGGAGATCAGGAGGATGGTGTCCATCCAGGGTACTCGGTCCGGCAGAGAAGACGCAAGTGAACCAATTCTCTGGTCCAGAGATGTCCCGGGTACACAGTGTCGAGCGTTTGGCTTAACTGTTTAGAAGTTTCTCGTCTTAACTCAGAAATCAATAACTTCTGGAAGAAGTTTTTCGTCAGCTGGTTACAGTTTACGTTTACTCTTAGCTATTCTTGTCGGCGTGACAGAACAGCTTGGCAGAGGGTCAGGGCAGCCATTCCCGTCTCCTCAGGATGGTGTTGGTTCAAGGACTGAACGTGAAAGCTGGTGATGGTTAGTTTACAAAGCTCTCAGAACACACCCACTCTCTCAGCAAGAAAGCTTTGGTCATGCGTCAAAAACATGTGTTGGCAGTTATTGTTTACTCTGTGTGAACTCTGTGTTAGATGGATAAGGTGGAACTGACCTTCTTTGCTGAACACATTACTGTCATCAACCATAATCATAATCATAATTAATCATTATTATACCCAAAGCATAATAATTCATTTCATGTAATTTCATGTAATTAAAATACCTTTATACTGAACCAAGTGATCATTTATGATGATTATAATAAACAGTAATAAAATCAAAGAGTTTATTAATATTATTATTTAATTATTATCGTGAACTTGAAGTGCCCTTCTTCTGGGACAGAACAGCAGCAGATATGGTGAAATGTTCTTCCAGACATCATGGCTCCTTGGTTAATCTGTGGATTTAAAAGTACTGTTTGACCCAGCTGGGTAAATGTGACCTTTGCCACAAATTAGAGGACCTTCCGTGATGCTACAGTGATCAGTTTAATTTGACATGAACACGACAAACACGCTTTCTTGAAAATCCTTGTCATTGTATGTGTAAAAAAACGTGTAGAAATAAAAATGAACGACATGTGTTGGTTGGGAAATAGCTGACGAGCGGTGATGACGTATGATTGCGCATGCGCCGTGAGCGGTTCTGGTACTTTTTGGGTCGCAGCTGCTCGCAGCGCCGCTTCAACCCTCATGAGGGACGAGCCAAATTTCAAACACGCCAGAAGTCTGTGCGAGCTCACGATTGCTGATCGGTAGCTGGTCACGTGGTGTTAATCGCTTCTCATAACCCCCCCCCCCAACCCCCCCCCCCCCCCCCCCCATACTACACGTCGCTCAGTGCAAAACTCACCCCGATCTTGTGGATTCTCGCACAAGTGGAAAATCGCAAAAAAGTGAAGAAGTCGCACAGTGGACGCCCAGCTTAAGAGAGAGAACGAGGAGCTCCTCATCAGATGGAGGCAGCTGAGGTGGTTCTGATCAGGATTCCTCCTGGTGAAAGTTTCCATCTCCTCCTCTTGTTCTTTACTAAAATCGTTGGGTTTAAATTGCTTATCGATGTGTTTCCTAACAACCTTAGTCAAGGTCACAAGCTAAATTATCTTTACTCACTTAGTAGAAAAGTGAAACTGTTGAAAGTGTTTTGTTGCCTTTTGTTCTTTGACTTTTATCTCTGCTCTGTCATTTATGTGCTCTTTGTGCAGCACTTAGGTCAGCTGCCATGCTGTTTTATAAGTGCTTTGGAAATAAACTTGATGATGATGATGATGATGATGATGATGATGATGATGATGATGATATTAACTCCATCCATCCATTCTCTTCCACTTATCCGGAGTCAGGTCGCAGGGGCAGTAGCCTAAGTCAAGAGGCCCAGACTTCCCTCTCCCCAGCCACTTGGGCCAGCTCCTCCGGGGGAATCCCAAGGCGTTCCCTGGCCAGGTGAGAGACATAGTCCCTCCACCGTGTCCTGGGTCTACCTTTAGATCTCCTCCCGGTTGGATGTTTCTGGAAAACCTCACCAGGGAGGCGTCCAGGAGGCATCCTAACCAGATGCCCGAGCCACCTCAACTGGCTCCTCTCGATGTGGAGGAGCAGCGGGTCTACTCCGAGCCCCTCCCGGATGACCGAGCTTCTCACCCTATCTCTAAGGGAGAGCCCAGCCACTCTTCGGAGAAAGCTCATTTCGGCCGCTTGTATTTGCGATCTCGTTCTTTCATTCACTACCCAAAGCTCATGACCATAGGTGAGGGTAGGAAAGTAGATCGACCGGTAAATCGAGAGCTTCGCCTTCTGGCTCAGCTCTCTCTTCACCACGACAGACCGGTACAGATGCAGCACCAATCCGCCTATCGATCTCACGCTCCAGTTTTCCCTCACTCGTGAACAAGACCCCGAGATACTTAAACTCCTCCACTTGGGGCAGGACCTCATCCCTGACCCGGAGAAGGCGTACCCTCTTCCGGCTAAAGACCATGTGATATTAACTCGATGGATGTTTTTAATAATAATTAACTAAATGAGTGAAATGAGCTAAAACTGTCTGAAACCAGCTGAGCTCGGATGGTGGACCCATTTGGGGTTTCAGGTCTTTGACCATCGGCTTCGGTTTGGTTTCTAAACTCAGAACCTTGAGAAATCTGCTTTTAGATGAATATCGCTAAAACATGGAGAGAGAAATTTGTGTTGGGTTTGAGTTCCATCTATCTGAGTTTTCTCTGATTTCATGGTTGAAGGATTTATTCGGACCGTTATTGAGGTACTGATGTTCTCTTGTTATTCCACTGAGTTTGTGCTGGTTGTTTCTCAGCAGCAGGAAAAAAGGTATTCTGCCTTTTAATTGATTTAGTAAAATTATTATAAATAACAAATTCTGAACAGAACAGAAAACATAATTTTAGCTCCAACAGGATGATCCCTAACGGCTGTTTTGATGCAAACCTCTCAGGTGGATTTGCTAGTTTTATCATCCTCCAGCTGTTTTACATCCTAAAGGATTCAGGGCTGAGATCGTTCCCACCTGGAGAAACCTTTTCTGTGTCAAACCTTTACTTCTCTGCTCACAGATTAAAACGTAAATGTTAATCTAGAGTTCCTTTAATTGTCTTAATGTGTAATTATCCACGTTCCAATTAAGCCGATTAGCTCATTAAATGACAAACAGCTTCTGCAGAGGTCTCCCATGCATCAGTGGTAAGAGTCTGAGTGAAACTGCGGCTGCTTAAGGACTAAATCTGCTCCCAGCAGAGGAGTAAACTAAGACAAAGCTCCCTGACCCTCCATGCTTCCTCTCATTTCTGTAGTTTCAGCTGAAATCCTGTAAATCTTCCACTGATGCTTGCTGAGAAAAACATCATAACAGGTAAATAAGGTGTGATGGGGCCCACATCAGTAACAGTTTATCTGTTAATGAGGAGATTTTCCATCCTCTCCTCTGAGAAACCTTTTAGCCCCTTCCTTCAGAGTCTATCTGCAGATTTAAACTGGATGATTTGCTCCAAACATCAAACATCAGGGACCGGAAGCAGCTCCTCCAGAACGCTCCAGTTAAGCCTCAAATAAAACACAAGATACCTTTAGTGTTTATTTTATTGCATTAATGCCAAAAGAAAACCAGCGGAAGCTTCAGATAATTTTTTAAGTGAAGATCTGAATCACGTGACGCACCAGAGGGTCGTTGTGCACGCGCATGTTGTCGTGCACCAGCAGCAGGAGTGTATGTTGGAGCTCTGGCGCGTCTGGCTGCAGCTGAGGAGTTTCTCTCACTCCTGCTTCCACTCCGAGTCTCGGAGATGCGCCTGTTGGTCGCCTCGCTCCTGCTCCTGTTCGTCTGCAGCTCAGGTAAGCATCCACCGAACTTCCGAAGCTGCTGACAGTTTTTAAAGATAGGTGCTGCTTTCCTTGAAACGAGAGAAGATCGTTGTCTTTATGTAGTTTTTTGCTCCTCCTGGTGATGGATTAATCACATTTAGATTTGTGTTGATAGAAATATCACAGCTGTAATATTTGAAGGTGGTTTTGGCTCTGCGCTCCGGAGCGCAACGATCGGTCCAGGGGAGTTTGGATGAAAGATGTTCCTGTTACTCTGTCAAAGCAGCTCGTGGAAATTCACCAGACAGTTTCGGTCATTTTAAACGTTTCCTAAGAGAAACTCTTGTTTTTGGTTTGAGAACATAGCCTTATTATTGTTTAGCATCTGGATCCTTGCAGAGGATTGTAAAGTTATTCCCATTAACTCCAGATCATGACTGAAGGAAACAGAAGTCATCTTGGAATTTTTCCATATTTCCATGCATGTAAAAACAATGATATGACAGTGTGCAAGTGCCACTACCAAGG